>NC_136795.1:35571815-35726815 GCF_951216825.1 Electrona antarctica
GCAGGCACCCACCCACCCACACACATAACTCCGTAAGGGAGTGGTTGCACCACTCAAAAAAATAAGACTTAAGTGGTTAAGCGATGAGGAGCAATTATGTAGTGTTGCATAACCATAACAGGATGTTTGAGGATTCTCAATTAGGGTGCTTCTATCTGCCATCACCAGGTGCAGGAGCTGGCCAGGGGGCCAAGAGACCAAAACCCATGGTAATATCAGCAGCTGTTGGTGTTCATGTCTGTTTATGTTGTTGTCATTCACCTGTGTTGGATGTAACCTCCATGACTTTCACTTCACTGACGTCGTCATGAATGCAAATGCAAACTGGGTAATTTGCATGTCAGTCCTGTTTATCGAATGCTCATCAACTGCCTCGGTGAATTCCTGTTCAATAGCATTGATTTATGATTTTTTTTTTTTAAAACTCAAAAATGCACTTACTGCACTGACAAAAAATGTCTATGTGGCATGTGCCCCGTGTGATGTATTTGGCATGAGTTCTCCAGCAGTTACTGCCTGAAATCATCTTAAATAGGCTTTAATCAGCAAGGGATCAGTGTTTTGTTCATAATTACCATGTGCCGCTCATCTGCATTGTGTGTGTGTGTGTGTGTGTGTGTGTGTGTGTGTGTGTGTGTGTGTGTGTGTGTGTGTGTGTGTGTGTGTGTGTGTGTGTGTGTGTGCGTGTGTGTGTGTGCGTGTGTGCGTGCGTGCGTGCGTGCGTGCGTGCGTGCGTGCGTGCGTGCGTGCGTGCGTGCGTGCGGATCAGTGAGCTAATAGTTGAGTAATGCGTGTTGTGGTCTGCAGGGTATGGTGCAGGATGGGACTGCAGCCAATGGTAAACCTCTGTGTCCTGTCCTGTGTGTTTGTGTGACACAGTATGTATACTGTATACACTGTATATAATATATATATATACATGTATACTGTATATATACCTGGCTGTGTAGATACAGTACATTTAATTCATAATATTGTAGTTTGGACAATTTATCATACTAGAGGATTGGGCCGCAGATCTGACTGATATGCCCATACTTGGAGATCTCTATCTGTCACTCCATGTCCCTTTTATATGCCCATATTGTCGTTCGGTTTGGTCATGCACTCTGCCCCCCCCCCCCCCCCCCCCCCGGCCAGGCTTTGACTTCCAACACAATGTTCCTGAGCTAGAGTGCTAGAAAGAGGTTTAGATGTGTTTTTTTTCAAGTTAGAATCACTTTGTATGTATGTGATGATGTGACAATTACATCTGTGACAATTCACTTTTGTAGATAGTAGTTAGGCCTATAACTTGTGGATATCACAAAATCTTATTGTAGGCTACTTGATGTTGTGTTTTTGACTGTTGTCTTTATGGCAATAACATTTGATGGCATTGTTTTTTTTCTCCAGAAATTAGTGTAGGTTTTCGTCTTACACAAACATTAAATTCCCATTGACAATGAATGGAGAATTTACATCACATGTAGCCGAGCTACACATAGATTAAATTCTACACATAGATTAAATTCTACACATAAATTAAATTGACAACGAATGGAGAATGCACGTCATATGTGTCTGAGCCAATCGGCATGTTATGTGAAGATGATGTATGATGATAAAAGTGCCCCTCACTTCACACAGGTGTGATCTTTGGATATGTATTCTAGATGTGGCTTTGTCTATTGCTTTTTGGTCAGTTTTATTTGTTTTAGCCTCTTGAATTATTCTCCCCATGAAATGGGGTCTGTTTTCAGGTCATAATTGATGATGACTTGTCAGCATTGTGTGTCATACTTGCCTTTTAGTCTTGTTTATTGTCAGACAATGGGATATATCAGATTAAGTGGTCTGATACACATATGAAATTGTAACTGTTTTCTTGCTACTGGGCAGTAAAATGTATTGTTGAATTGCACAGGGGACCTTAAGCTTTATCTCAGCGCTCAATAACTCATGAATGAATCATGATGCTATCACTTTGTCAGATGTGTCTGTGGAAGCATTAGGTGGAACTGAAAATAACACTGTGAGGGACATTGTTCAGGCTCTGAAAGGAGCAAAAAGTTTAACTTTCATTAATCCTCCTCTCCTGTCTTGAGCTGATATGATGGGAAGCAATCTTGGTGCTGCTGCACTTTTCAGTTACAGGCAGGAATGGTTTTGAGACCTGCTTGCACCTGCAGAGTATGGTCAAAGGTATTGGCCCACTAACTCTATTTCAAGGAGCACCAAGTCTCGGACCTACGCTACCTTGATAACACAGTCAAATATTTGATCCTGCTGACTCACAAGGTAAAGGAACAAAAATACTTTGGACCTGTGGTAACAGACATTTATTGACTGGTGGTTTAGACTCTAGAACCACAGAGGAGCCCTAAAGACAGCAATACAAATCAGAGTCCTCCATTTTCTCAAATGCCAGAAGCTATGTATCACCTGTTCCACAAAATATGACTGCCATAAACTATGGACATACCAGTAATGTGTCAGATGGAATGGGATTCAAAGGCCCTCTGTTGGTGGCTTCAGAAGCACAAAGGTTTGCCAAAAGTCTGGCGCCTCAGCTGCCTGTTGATAAAAAAACAGAAAATGTCTCAGTCCCTTGACAACACAGGGAGGTGGGACTGCTGCCTTCGCAAAGTCCAAAAGAGAAACTATGGATTATCTGTTCACAAAAACATCAGGACACCAAAAACGATGTATCTGCTCGTTCAAATAGGCAAGGTACAGTGGCGTGCACACAGATAGACACTAGGTGATGCTAGAGCACCTGCCCTTCTTTGCCCTCTGGACAGCAATGTGCCCTTTTTTGTACAGTGTACAGTACGTGGACCATGGCGACATTGATCAATTCTTGATAAAAAAAAGCTTCTAATATATTATTTATGCCCCAAAATCTATAAATATCACACTATTAAGGCAAACGGCCGGTTCCACGCACTGCACAACAAGGTGCCCTTTTTTCACTTGAGCACCTGCCCCTCTAAATGTCTGTGCACGCCGCAAGGTATCAAAGGTCTTTGATACCTTGTCAGTCAGTGTGAAGGCAGCAAATACATTGGTTGTGTAACTTTTCAACAGTGGGTTCCACTGAAGTTGGCAGCACTGTGGCTCCTTAAGAATGGACAGTGTTACTAAGTATAGAAGCTATCCTGATAGGATAGTAGGTAGCAAAGGCCTCTTCCCTGTTAAACGCAATGTCACAGCTGTCTACAAGTCTTGGTCATCAATGCTGAATGGAAAGAGTATACTCTCTTAAATAAAACGTAGCAAATGGGCAACGTTTTATTTCTTTCTTTATAACATTCATTTCCGATCCATAGTCCATCCTGGGAGACCTACTTCCATCTCATTATTGTCACTACTCATCGGCCATCTCGTTGTCTGTGGTTTGTTTTTGTATGGCTGTTGTGTCCCAATTTCTCCTTTAAACATTGTTTGGATGGTTCCCCTCTTTTATTCAGACGTATTATTGGAATCATACTGCGTCTAGCAACTAGAGCAACATGTCTGTATACATGTGCTACATACAACATTCTGTAGTGTAGTGTTAGTGTATTGTTTCCTGTTTCCACCTACTTATTAAACAGTTAAAGCTATAGTGTTCATCTAACTCTTGTGTAAGTAGAACTTTATGGCTCGTCCATTTGGTTAGATTTTACACTCTGAGTATTTTAACATTTACCATCATTTTATGGGTGCTCTTTGGCCATAAATAGATTTTCTGTAAAACTTAACTGTCCTATTACCTTTAAAATGTTGCTCTATTTAATTTGGATCCTTATTCTTTGTTTTGGCAAATTGATGTATAACAATTTGATGTATAATCACAGTGTGAAAGGCAGTGGTGAATGTCCTGCTGCCTGGTATTTGCATATCTGTTGACCTGCCGCCGGTGATATTGGGCTTTGACCATTGCCACACAGTAATTGGAGTGTCTTATCATGACTGACTGTAGCACAACCCAAGGCCGATGTTGTGATTTGGGTCTGGTCATAGGTTAAAGCAGACAATGGGCCCTATTATGCGTGTCTTAAGTACCAGGTCTTATGACTTAACTTAAGACCTGGAGGCGTGGTCAATGCTGTTTGGCCACTCAGAATAGCCAAATGGCATTGATCACGCCTCCAGGTCTTAAGTTAAGTAATAAGACCTGGTACTTAAGACATGCATAATAGGGCCCAATGTGTTTTAAATTGCATGCTGTTATATTATTTTCTATGTGTACATTTAAACATGAGTGCTGACCATAGTCCCTATGGTCATTTCAGGATTATTATAGCTACTATTTTGAGCAGAGCAATTTCTTTTCCAATGTGTAATCATTTTATGGAAAAGTGATTGCTGCAGCCCATGTTCCTGTTTCATTTCTAAGTAATCATTGTTATGGTCTGCAGGGTTTGGCCCAGGGTTTGGCCCAGGAGCTGGAGGTGTTCCCAATGGACAGGGTGCTAACGGCAATGGTACAGTAAATGTAAATGTGCATGTGTTTACATTTGTGCCCCCTCAGATACCAGTCTGCTGTCTTGAACTTTTTTCTAGACAGTCACGCACCCCCTAGAAGGCACTCGCGCACCACAGGGGGTGCACACACCACAGTTTGGGAATCCCTGCCCTAGAACCACCTGTTTCACTGCATGCAGCAAAGCCCCAGTCACTGTGTTCAACCACCTGCTGTTTTACCCTAGCAATGCCCTGAAAAACCACTACACTCTGTCTAGCCACCTGTTTTCCCCTTGCAACTTCCTATATACTACACCCTGGAAACTCCTGTTTAACAACTGGCTCTTACTGCAAACACCCAGGCATGCAATGCCCTAGCTAGCAACCACACCTAAAATCCTAGCAACTGCCTAGTGCCTACCAACACCCACGATGGTTGACTGCTAAACTCCCTTTTGTTTTTGCATTAACACATCTCTCGCTGTCTTGCACTCTTTCATTCTTCTATCATTGTTTTGTTCATTGTTAAACTTCTAATACATGTAAAGGTTAATTCCTCTCAAATACTTAAGTATTTATGCTTATAAGTTAAATGACACTAAAAGGCTACTTCTATTGAACATATTAATGCTTTTTCTCCACTGTTTTGGTCACTGTTGTGGTGTCTTTACTCCCACTTTGTGTGTGTGTGTGTGCGTGTGCGTGTGCGTGTGCGTGTGCGTGCATGTGTGTGTGTGTGTGTGTGTGTGTGTGTGTGTGTGTGTGTGTGTGTGTGTGACTGTGTGCGTGTGCGTGCGTGCGTGCGTGCGCGCGTGCGTGCGTGCGTGCGTGCATGCGAACCAGAAAGCCAGTGTTAAATTAAACAGATGTTGCCATCTCAGTGATTTGAGACATTGTGATCACTCACAGCTCTTGTGGTTTCTAGGTTATGGGGCAGCAGCTGGGGTGACTAATGGCGCTACAAATGGTAAAACCTCTGCTTGTACACTACAGTATGTTGTGCACGGCATTTAGCATGTTGAATGGTGAAATTCTGCATGGATTTAGAATCACACAACGGTCATCAGGACTTTGTGATTGAGAGGGTGAAGTCTCTGACAGCTCGTCAATGAGAGCAGTAATCAGTGTCCTGCTCTGTAGGATTTGGTCCAGCGAATGGAGGTGTCAATGGAGGAGGGCCAGTCAAAGGCAATGGTAAACTGTTACCAGCATGTCTCTGCGTGTCTGTCTTGATTTATTGTGAAATGTTTGTTTTGTAACATACATAACATATAAGTACATGCTTATTGCTTATACAGTATGAATATCCTTGATCAAGGAATTTTGGGCATGCCTTTAATGTTGAGTATGTTGGAACTGGACTATTCTATTTAGAAGATAACACTTTTGATTGGTACTGAATACTGATTCATTCATCCAGGTCGTGTTCCAGTTGTAGCAGGGCCTTCAGCCGCTAAAAGCAATGGTAACATGTTCCTATATACTGTTACCCATAGAGGCACGCAGCAAACTGTGTTGTACGATAAATGGAATTGCATGTAAACTGAACTCTCTAGTAGTGTGCATGATTGATTTGCCTCAGTCAGAGTTGTTGTTCAGTTGCAGTTTTTAATTGCATTCAGCTGTTGTGCCTCAGCTCAGACACTCATTAATCACTGTTGAGGTCATCAGGATATGGGAACATAGCTAGAGGTCATAATGATGCTAAAAATGGCAATGGTACTTTTCTGCCGTTCTTTTCAAGTGTTGGATTCTGCTCCCACTTTGTATTTGTTTGAATATGATTACTGTATATTAATATTATGCTATAGAAATTACATGAAATGAAACAGTGTATAGAAATCTTTCTATAGTCATTAACAGCTCTTGTGGTCTCTAGGTTATGGTGCAGCAGCTGGGGTGACCAATGGCGCTAGAAATGGTAAAACCTCTGCTTGTATGTGCACGGCATTTAGCATGTTGAATGGAGATACTTCTGCATGGATTTAGAATCACACAACGGTCATCAGGACTGATTGAGAGGGTGAAGTCTTTGACAGCTCGTCAATGAGAGCAGTAATCAGTGTCCTGCTTTGTAGGATTTGGTCCAGTGAATGGAGGTCTCAATGGAGGAGGGCCAGTCAAAGGCAATGGTAAACTGTCCAGCCATGTGTGTCTGTCCTGATATTTGAATCCATTCAAGAGTGGATGACTATTAAACAATATAACTGATAATTAACAAATTATGCCCACCTTAATCATCACAGAAAACTGTATAGGATGATGCATCATGCCCAAACATGCTGTTGAGTACAGTGTGTGAATAGAGCTCTCTGGTTTGGGGCCTGTAATGTTGTTTCTCAGTATTTTCGTTCAGATTCAGCTGCAGTTTGTATTCAGGCATTTTGTGTTGTGGTCCCCAGGTTATGGTGCCACAGCTGGAGTCACCAATGGCAATGGTCCTAAAAATGGTAAAACCTCTTGCGTAAAACACAGCATTTAAATGCTGAAATTATGTCGTTTCATTTTTGTATGGAACACATCAATGTTTCTGACAGCTCCTCAATGAGCAGTAATCCGTGTCCTGGTCTGTAGGATATGGTCCCAGGAATGGAGGTCTCAATGACGGGGCAGTCAGAGGCAATGGTAAACTGTTACCTGCATGTATTTGTACGTGTGTTTGCACGTAAGTGCATTACGAATAGGTTTTCAGAGGAAAAGTACAAATCTATGTTGTGAATCAACTACAGAGCAGTCAGTGCACTTGATAAAAAACACGCACGCGCACACACACACACACACACACACACACACACACACACACACACACACACACACACACACACACACACACACACACACACACACACACACACACACACACACACACGCACAACAGTAAAGACTTTGTCTTCAGCTCTAGGTAGATTATATTGCTTGGTACTGAATAACCTTGGTTCTCAGGTTATGGTCCAGGTATACGTAGTGGCAGGGCCCTCTCAGCTAAACACAGTGCAAGAATCTGGTCAATGTTTCTATTTCTGCATCCAGCCTTAGTCAGTGATGTCACTCACGCTGAACTTTGAAACTGATGCGTGAAGGCAGGAGTACTGTCACGTGGTCTTTAGGTTTTTGTTCAGGCACAGCTGAGCTCACATGTGCTAATATATTGTAGCCTACTTTTTATATTGGCAATGCTGAGCTCATGGTGACACATATGGTGTTATTTTTAGATGTCTTTCTACCATCTGTAATATGATCCATACTGTAGGGATATCTGAAGGGAATATAATATACACTAATAATCTGTTATGGTCTGTATAGGACATATTCCAGGAAATGGGGGTCGAAATGGAAAAGCAGCAAAAAGCAATGGTAACCTTCTCTATTTAGTTTTAGTTTGAGGCAACATTATACAACACAGTAAGACACTCAATGGTCTGATCTGGCCCTAGCCTGGCTAATAAGCCAGACTCAAATCACACTGTCGTGTGGTATTTGAGTCTGGAGATGCTGTGTATGGATCTTGTTTCCCGGGGGGCGGGTTCAAACATTTTCTCTTTGACGCAATTGGTCAGAGCTACTGTCAGTCAAAGGTCTCAAGCATTGAACGTCACTGTACCAAAGCCCGCCCATATTGCATACCGTGTCCCGATTGGCCACACCAGTTCTCTGGTGTAGGAAATGGGCGTACAATTGAGCCTCTCCAGACCGTAAAACGGCTGATTCGGTCTGGTTTATTAGCCAGGCTAATCTGGCCCTGGAACAGATAGGAAAATGCAATGTACTGAAGTCCAGGTCAGAGTGGCAAAGGCACATGTCTGCCTGTATGTCGTTGTCTGCCTGCATGTCTTTCAGTTCATGTTTTTATCTCAATGAGTTATACAGTTATATAAGTTATACGTTATACAGTGAAATTGGAAGCGTCAGTAGAAGACTATACTGTATATAACCAGAGTCTAAAGTAGGCCACAGTAAATCTATTGTAGTGCCACTGCTGTTGTTTTTGTATTCAGTAAACACTGTTGTGGATTCCAGGAAATGGTGCTGATACCGGCGTGCGTAATGGTGTTAATGGCAATGGTAAAGCTTAAATCACCTATCTCTGTGTGTCTTTGTTTGAGCCATAATGCATGGAGCATGTTTCAAGTCAACATAGAGTGATTAACAGCAACTGTTATGGGTGGTGTTATGATCTTTAGGGTTTGGTTTGGAATAGGGACTTCACAATGGAAAGGCAATAGACTATAGGTCTATAGATGATTGATTTGTACCTTTGTTCCGCTTTGAGTTGCATGTGTTGAACGCGATACTTTTGTGTGCACAAATACCACGCGCATGCAGGGGGATGTTATGCCTCATCTCTGAATGACATTTCTGTCTTATTGTTGCAGTAATATAGTCTCATAATTTACATAACTATTAACCACGTAAACCCTATATAAAATAGCAAAAATAGCTGATTTACAAGCTCACAACGCGCCACAATTATAGATACAGTATGCTATTTTCACTGAATATTCTTAACAAATGTTGTTTTTATTATGACAGAGAGAGGGTTCATGTGGTTAATATGTGAGCAGGCACGATGATTTGAATGTGATGGAATGTGATGGAATGCTGGTTTGGCTGGTTTGGCATGTTTTGTGGAGAAGGGAAGTCTGCACACTGATCTGTAGCTCTCAGGCCTCATATACACATGTCAAACACATCTGTGTTCTCTCTGTGTTTAATGGCCGCCACAATGCAATTCCAGTGGGAGTCACATGGTTTGACCAAACATTTGTGTTTGGTGGGCAGAACACAGCCATCAAACACAAATGTTTGGTCAAACCATGTGACTCCCGCATTGGAATTGCATTGAACACAGACAGAACACAACACATGTGTTTGATGTGTGTGTATGAGGCCTCAGTAGTCGCCTTAATCAAATATGTTCTACTGGGACGACAGATCAGTGTGCAGACTTTCCTTCTTCTCCATTGTACCGTTTGTACGTACTTTTTGTTTAGCACCAATTTTCTTTTTAGATTAGATGTCAGTGCTTCTCTCTTGGACTATGTTGGCATGTTTTGTACGTTGTACCACAGCTGGGTTTGTTGCTTGTCCAGTTGATGCATGGGTGTTGTTGTGGGTCAAAAGCCAGGGGCCGCTCACAAACATACGTGTGATTTGCATGGATGTTGTACATGCTGTATGTGCCTGGGCCATCTATGAGCTCAGTGTGATTTACACTCACTTTCTCTTCCCACTCCATTGCCTGCTCTGCAGTATAGGCCTACATGCAGATCAGTAAATGCCGCTAATGTGAATGAGATTGGATCCCTCGGGCACCACAGCCAATCACGGGTGATTTTTACTGAGTGATCTTGACTTCTTCTTTCACAGGTTACTTTGGGAACTACGGAGCGAGCCGTGGCACTGGCGCTTATGGAGCAGGTAATGTAATGTTGGACACTGACAGATAACATGTGAGGACTAACAATCACGTCCATGTTAGCTGAGGCAGGGCTGGATATCGAGGCGTGCAGCCTTTGGTAATGTACTTCCATAAATCATCCACAGCTTTGGGACAAGGAGGGTACCCCCTTGGTGGTGGAGCTGGCAAACTCACGGGTGAGCATTGTAAATTGTAAATTGTGTTGCACATTTTTATCCAAGGCACTTTGCCTTGGATAAATGTTAGATATTTATCATAGTACAATGTTTCATTTTTTTCCATCCCTTGTTTTGTTTCTTGTTCTCTCTATATCCCCCCTCCCTCTTCTCTCTCTCTCTCTCTCTCTCTCTCTCTCTCTCTCTCTCTCTCTCGCTCTAGGTCTCGGCCAAGGTAGGTATCCCTAGATAATTGTTTTTCCATCCCTCCTCCTTTCTCATATCTCTCTTCTACCCATATGCCTTATTAAAAATGTTTATCTCTTAACTTCCTCATCTTGTATACTTGCTCCTCCCACTCTGGCTTGTAATGAGCTCCTTGTCCTACTTGTCCCTCCATTCAAATTAAAAACCACAGTCAAAATGTGGCTCCAAGTGCACAACAGAGGAAACGCGGAGGGCATCCGAAGCTTTGCTTATTGCAATAGGCAGGAATCTAATGTCTACTTTGCCTTGCAAACCAACGATTTGCTTGCGAGGCTAGTTTGAAAATATTCAAATTATTTTTGAGGTTTACTGTAGAAAAGTGCTTGGATCACTCTCTCTCTTAAAATGACCTGATGATTAATTGTATTCCTTCAAGGTCAAAGTATGAATTCCAGCTGCATAACCAATCAACTCCTCCATCATATGATCTCTTTTTGGTTTTCTTGGATGTTGGTGTGTGGAATCTGTCCCTGAACTTGTATCATCTTTAAATGTATGTCGTGCCCGCTACTGAATTGACATGACAAGTGCTATAAAGTGTATGTTTCACAACAGGCTATGGTGATGGTGCAGGAGGATACGGTGCAGGCAATGCAGGCTATGGTAAGGGATGAAACAAAACGCTCTCTGCAGAAATATAGTATAGAGGACAACTTATATGGAATCTCTAGGCATTTGAGGAATACTTACAGGGCCATGTTGTGACAATATGGAGAATGACAAAGGAGCAGAGTTCTTCATACACCACCAAATCCTGAGTTTTTCTTTAACCCTGAGAGTGTAAAACATTACCCACTGTGTACACATTACTGTGCCGGTGTTGTGTTGATGCTGGAATGGTCCTCAGTTAAGACAGACAGTTCATCTCTATACTGGCCTGGAGTTGGTGAGGTTCCATCTTTTATTCTCACTGTAAGTGGAGATCCAGCTGGTGGTGCCAGCTGGATCCAACCACTGCCCCAATCACTTAAAAGTCTTCCACTCATGTTGGTACACAGACAGGACAAGACAACTTGCGGATTGCAGCTTTAACATACAATAACACAATCTATACTCTAACTTAACCTTTTGATTGCTAAGAAAATATTATTTGGTGCAATACGTGGACACTGCCAATCACATTCAGGGCCATATGGTTTCTCCACTAGGTGTAATGTAGATATATTTTACACTCCTTCTGATGGCCTTCAGTCTTATTACAAAATATTTACACTTCAAAGTTCACACACATGACTTTTACAGTACATTGGGCTCTATTTTCGTCCATGTTAAACCCCTTATCCCTAAACTTCTTTACCTTTTTTTCTTTTTTACTATTTTGAAAAACATTTTTGAATAGTTCAACTAGCCGATCTACATCGACACGTTGTGAGCTTGTACATATTTTAACTATTCAAAACGTTTGACAAAATAGTAAAAAAAAAAAAAAAAGGCTGGTGAGACTGGAGGGAAGGCTAAATGCAAAAATTGTACATGTCTATGTTTACATGTCCATCTGTCTATACGTTTTGTTTGCCTCTCCATGTGGCTGCTCTTATGCTGGTTGTGTATAAGTGATGTTTGTCGAATTATGACTTCAACGTTGTTCTTACTGAGGTCCATGTATGGTTGTCTTTTTGTCATATTAGGAGCAGGCTATGGAGCTCAGCAAGCAGGTAATCTTTCATTCACTCATACAGAAAATTGTAGTCAAACACGTTCCAGTGGAACAGAGAAATGCTGTGTAGTGTTAAACTCTTCTGTTCAGCATGAAGTGACTTTCACTGCTATTTCTTGAAGAACCTAACCTGTGCACCCTCCTCTCAACAGGTTATGGGAATCCCTATGGTGATGCCAGCCATGGTTATGTAGCAGGTAAGTACTGACAAAAGATCCCAGAGGAATGCCATCTACTAATAAACTCACCAACTCACATTCATAATTATAATTTCGCAATGATTATAATTATGTTTCAGGGCTTGGTAATCCATCTGTGTTAGCTGATGGTGAGGGGATGGGGAGAAAATCAGGGAAAAGTGAAGGTAATCATTCTTTGGGCGTAATAATAATTTGTAACACCTTAAAGCTGGAAATTGGAACTTATTTCAAGGAATAAAACAGAATTTGAACCCATTTTTATGGTAGACTACAGTATGTGCTGTTAATACAATGTAATTAGCACACCCGAATGAGGTCGTCAGACCCTAGTGCAGGGGTTCTCAACGTTTTTGGCCGGGGACCCCCGGAAATGCTTTGGCAATGTCTCGGGACCCCCGCCCCGCCCCCTCCCGACCCCCAATATAAATTGACTGCTACAATAACCTTAAACCATTTTGGGCGGGAACCCCTTTTGGTGTTTTAAGCATTGTTATAATTTAGCTATTGAAAAATAGCAGATCTACAAGCTCATAGCGCGCCACCGAGTGGCGCGCTACGAGCTTGTAGGTCTGCTATTTTTTTTAAATCGTGAAAATAAAATTTAATTTTAATTAATTTTTTGAAAATAATTTGGGGACCCCCTAAAATAATTTGGCGACCCCCCGAGGGGTCGCGACCCACGGGTTGAGAACCCCTGCCCTAGTGTCATGTAGGACAGTGGTTCCCAAACTTTGCAGGACGAGACCCAGAACAGAGATTAGACGTATTTTCCCGTGACCCAAACTAGTGAAAATAGCAGATCTACAAGCACACAACGAATCGCTTCGCACCGTGTTGCGAGCTTGTAGATCGGCTATTTTCACTACTTCTTAAACATTTGTTTTCTAATTTATGGAATTTCTTAGATTTTTATTTCATTTTGTGATTAGAAAATAATTTGATTTGTTTTTAATTCATGAAATGTTTACCTTTTTTTTTATAAAAGATATTCATTAAAAAAAAATGTAGAAAACAAAAACTAAAGTGTCCAAATTAAGTTTTTAAGTGAGAAGCTTTTAAGTGAAATATCTGCCCTGGCTAAGCAAAGCCGTTTTGGAAGAGCAGTAGCAGTTTGGTCTCCTATGGCAGAACGTGGTTTGAATCACTGGTAGGACTTGAAACTTGCAGTTTGCAGCTTTAACATACAATAACACCAATCTATACTCTAACTTAACCTTTTGATTGCTAAGAAAATATTATTTGGTGCAATACGTGGACACTGCCAATCACATTCAGGGCCATATGGTTTCTCCACTAGGTGTAATGTAGATATATTTTATAGAATTGTTGACTTGTGGAATTGGTCTGGTCTAATCTGATTGTTTTTGGTCAACTAAAAAGAAAATATTCTAAAGCCTATTTAATACTTTGTCATTTTCCACTAGTGACACCACCGTGAAACAAAATAGACCTATAAAAGCATGATTTCCACAGTACACTTTGTTGTATAATGGTGCTTTTAGCTTTTTATCTCTGCAATTATTTGGAGCTTGTAGATCGGCTATTTTTGGACGCAAATCTTTGTGATCTGCTATTTTCTTTTTTTATGATTTGTACTTTATTATTTTCTTTTGTATATGAAACTGACATAGACATAGACAAAACACAACAAAATAAATGCATAACAAAACAAACACATAACAAGTGATCTGCTATTTTCAATGCGTTTTGAGCTTGTGGATTGGCCATTTTCAGCATGTGACACCGGCGTACGGTGGAGCATAAATTAGGCAGCTTCAGCAGAAGAGCGAATAATGTATGACATGTTTGTGTTGCTGATATTCTAGGCCGTGGTGCTGGAGGTTATGGTGTTCAGGGCCAGGGGGCTTATGGTAAGACATTCAAGGATGAAAGCCTATGGGCGAACAGCAATTGAGGAAGAACTATGTGTTTGTTCTCTGCAATTCAATGTCGCAACACATAACAAGGATGTATGCATGGAAGGAGAAATACTTCATATTATATTTCATGCTTAAGGGGCAAAACAAAACCTGTTCTTTCGCCAACTGTCAACTCACTGTTGACAGTTGACAGTATATTACATATACTGTAATAATGCCTCACCCAGGCTCCCCCTTCATATAGTCTTGCATAGCTGGAGATCTCTGCCTAGTACTAATACTCATGGGGAAATCAACGAATGGGGTAAGTGGGAACAATTCAGACATTTTCCAAGGAACAGCACTGTAGAAACAAAGGATTGGTTTTCAAAGTATTGGACGTAGGTTTGTCAGCAGCAGTTCTTACCGCTGTTCTATCTAGCGCCCATTCACTGAATTTAGATTTCACCAGAAGTATTGGTAGGCAGAGATCTCTGATCATCTGGCTTTGCGAGACTATACCATTCATATTGACGAGAACATGACATTTCTTCTATTATCTCACGACTGATACAAGATTAGATTTTGCTGTGCCTCTTCCTCTCTGCTCTCAATAGTTTTCTTATTTTTATTTTTATTATTGTTTCTGATTTAAGAAACCGCTCCTTCAGTTATTTGTTTCCACTAAACACCTCTTATGTGTCATCTTGTCATATAGTTAGGTAAAGTTAGCTTAAGTTGTGGCAAATCTGCAAAATAAATGCTTACCACTAGCTTTCTTCACAGATGTGTTCATAAACGTGTCTACTATCACAGAAACATTTGTTCCAACCCAACCCAATTTAGCCCAAGGAGTATTTTCGTGCAAAACTCATGCTTGGAATGGATTCAGCATCATGAAAACCCCCTAGTTTGACATGTCACATGCTACTTAAAGTATAATGAAATTTGGAATTCGTTGCCTTATATTGGTTGATAATGGTACCCCAACTTTCAGCAGCTGTCACAAAGTTTCCCAAGGTAGTTGGGTTGGAACATTTGTTTCTGTGATAGTAGACATGTTTGTGAAGAAAGCTGTGAAGAAAGCTAGTGGTAAGCATTTTTTTTGCAGATTTGCCACAACTTACAATTTACAATTTACAATTTAGGCATTTAGCAGACGCTCTTAATCCAGAGCGACTTACAATAGGCAAGAACAAAAAGCATGGGAATACATCACATATGTAACAAAATGCATTTATCGCGAAACATGCGTAAGCTAAGACCGTGACTAGAACATATCTATATAATGACTCTATACATATAAACTATAACTAGAACATATCTATATAATGACACTATACATATAAACTACACATATGTGCTATACTATGCTGTACATATAAGCTAACATTACCTAACTAATACATTATATAGAGTCGTGTTCCAAAGCATCTGGTTTTGAAAAACAAAGCCTTACTGGAAGTTACTTGTTAAATTATATAAATAAATAAATAATATACAAAAAAAATGTTTTTAGATATGCATAATTTACTTTTGGAACTCAACTCATCATTATGTTCATTATCGATCCAAATGCATGAAAATATAGTGTTAAAGTGTTAAATCTTCATGGTGACTCCATTTGTCTTTGATAAACTCACATATTTACGTCCTCAACTGATCCCTTCCATCTCTTGTCACTGTTTGTCCATCTCCATGTAACCTTTAATCCTCCTTCATGCAGTATCCTTTGTATGTCTGTAGGGGGCGGTGGCTCTGGCCCTGCTGGTGCCCTTGCCTATGGGGGCCAGGGAATGGTCCCCACAGGGATGGGGGCTGATGAGAAGTCAGCCGGGTACAACGGGGGGTCCTATGGGGGTACCCGGGCCTTGAGCCTCGGGGCTGACTCTGGCATGGGTAAATACTGTACACACCCGGGTTAGAACAACACAAACCCTACAGTTTCCTTAGGGGTATCTATTGAAAGGAATATGTATTTGCTTGTGATTTCACTTTCTACTGAGAGAGCTTCATTTGCTCTGCTGTCATCACCTCATAACAAAATAATAATTGCTAGCAATGCATAAACAACTACATTTTCTCATCTGAGGATCCACAGCAAAATGCTCAGAGTATGTGTGTCTGTAATAGCTATGAAAATGTTTTAGAACTCCTGGGCTTAGAGTCGAAATTATGGTGATAAATTGGAAGTAAGAGAGAGAAGAGAGAGCATTGTTGGGAGAATGCAGTGAAAAGGGAGTTGTAGATGCTGAAACAGAAAGTGGGAAATTATAAAAATAGACACAGCTGTGAAGTGAAGATTGTGATGATCTCATGTGTACGTGCAAGTGTGCATGCAACACCTACAATTTAGCACCAAGGCTTTGATGATACCAGTTTTCCTGTGCTGGTGTCAGCAGCAGTGGTCGAATTGAGTCAGTTGCATGGTTGACTAATGTCTTTACTTCAGTACGCTATGTAGTCAAATCTCTTTAGTTTCTTTATTAGTCAAACTGTCCGTTTACATAGTTTTACCATCTATATGAGTAAGACTGAGAACCGCAACTATGGAACAAAATAAGAGACCTCTGCAAATCATACAGTATGCTTTGCTTTCCTATATTACCGCTATATGTTTTAGTTAAATGAACGTTTTTATTCTATTTATAAACTACTGACATTTGTCCCAAATTAAGTTGTAGAATAGGTAATACAATGCATATTTCTTTTACACAATACTACAATTTTAACTTAGGAGTTCAGAAGTCTTGATACTGTGTTTTTTCTGTTAGTAAATATGGTGACGATGCACCATGAACAAAACATTAATTGAATTAAATCAATATTTGGTATAATAACTTGGAATTTGTTCTTTAAGGTAGTATTTATAGCACTGTTTTTGCTGATCCCATTGCAAGAGGATAGTCAGCCCATGGTTTTTATACTTTTCCTCAATAATAAGATTTGGTTATGGGGATCACCAGTACCTCATTAAGTATTATGCGTGTAATGGAATTAAACTGGAAGAGAATGGCTGGCATACTTTTTTTCTTTTTTGGATCCCTTTAATCCTTTGTGTGGGGGAAGTTCAGTTTCAGCTTCATCCACCTCATCAGATTATGATAAGGCCTCTCTCTCTATCCATTACGATTAAGCCATGACTGCCCAAACATGCAGGTTTGAGAAAGAATTGGAGTGGTCTATTTCAGGGTTTTACCAGAGATAGAACATAGATGTAAAATGGTGAGCAGATTAGGGATATCATTGCATTCATCCGTTTGTTACTGCAGGGGCAGGAGTTGGTCCTTATGGTGGTGCTCCAGTCATTCCAGCTGGACTAGAAGGTAAGAACTCTGGGTCAGACCTTTGTAATTGTATCGATTGCAAGTTACAACTGAATTGAAATTAGTTCATTGCTTCTCAAAAACATAATCCCTCTTTCACCTATAGGTGAGATTGGCTATGGTGCTCAACAGCTTGGTGCTCAACAGCTTGCCCTGGGGGCAGAGGCTGCTAAATCTGCCAGCAAATATGGTGAGAATGAGCCTTTATCTATATGTGATGTAATGGTCTTTTTTTTTAGGTTTGAAAAAGTACTTAAATTCTCACTTCACTATCATCTGGGGACCCTCCCAGCCAATTACTGTATGGTTTACTTAGTTAAATCACCTTGAACAAACAACTCTTACGCTGCATGAGCTTGTGTGGATCTGTTCTATCTGACAGTAAACAACCAAACCAGTATGACCAGTACACTGTAAATAATCTATTTGACCGGAGGAGTCCCCCAGGGCTGTTACTAGGCCTACTCTTGTTCTTATACAACCAACCAAACACTTTGTCGGGACCCATTTGTGGGTCGCGGACACATGTTCTATGGGTTCCTTCATTTTTAATTATTATTTCAAAACATTTTCAAAAAACATTCCCAAAAAAAGCATTATTAATTTAAGACATTCCATAAATTAGAAAACAAATGTAGTCGATCTACAAGCTCACAACGCAGCACGAAGCGGCATTGTGAGCTTGTAGATCCAGGGCCGGATTAACACCTCTGAGGGCCCTTGAGTACTGAAGCTCGAAGGGCCCCCCTGCACATGCATGTGCGATCCTGTGTGCACGCGGCAAGGATGCACGCAAACTTTTGGGCATTTTGGGGCGGTTTTATGCCGCAATATTGGCCTATTCCCGGGCCGCCTACCCCGCCCCAGAGTGGCAGTCAGGCAGTAACAAACACATTATTTTTATTTGACGCGCATAATGAGCAAATGGGTAAGAGAAAGTGTATTTCAGTGTTTTGACCTTTTTTGTCGAGCCACCTGACGCGCTATGTGTGCAGAATGAAAACAAAGCAATGCTGGATGGTGGACTCACATTTTGTATTCCACCAGAATCACCCCTCCACCTGACCTCACACAGCCCAGTGGGCCCACCCACCTAGCGCATTGTTTCAGCTGCATTCTCAGCAACAACAAAACATGATTTAATTTTAGATACTATTTATTTCATTCGGATTAGTGGGAGAAATTTCCGTGGAGCTAAAAAGAATAAAAATATAAATCTTTTATTTTTTTAATTAACACTGAACACAGAACCACTGCCATCTACTTAATGTACAGTACATGGACAAGACCCACTAACTATTATATTTAGCTGAATAGAAGAGATGCCAAATCTACTGAAGGTTTTTCACAATGGATGGCATAATACTGTGCACAAAGTTGCCGGTTTACTTTAATATACACTCTGGGTAGCCATGCAAGCGTATGGACTGGAAGCTGGTGGTACTGGTGGGGAAGCCTAAATGCAAAAATGGTACATGTCTATGTGAACATGTTCGCCTGTCGCTGTATACGTTTTGTTTGCCTCCCCATGTGGCTTCTCTTATGCTGGTTGATAGTAATGTTTAATTATGACTTCAACGTTGTTGTTCTTACTGAGGTCCATGTATATTTTTGTCTTTGTGTCATATTAGGTGCAGGATATGGAGCTCAGCGAGCAGGTAACTAACTGAATACATGTACAAAATACTGTATACCTACCACCTCAAACACAAGTACACACACACACACACACACACACACACACACACACACACACACACACACACACACACACACACCCTGTTAACTGTGAGACCACTTTCTGCCTTGTTCCTTTGTAGACCACAGTCACTTGCGGTAAACTCATATTCTTCCTGGGCCTTTTCTTTGAAAACACACAGAGCTAGTTACAACTTTACGACTTCCACAATCATGACATGAGCAATGTTGTCTGAGCAGATTCCATGCACATCAAGCATCAGACTCATCTCATTGCATTGCACAGACATACGGTAGTTACACGAGGAGTTAAAAGTGATTGTGATACAAATGTGTGTCTTGCATAATGTCTTTTGGCTTCTTTGGTGTTTCATTGTTTCTTTTTCTTGCATGTGTCTACCAAGCCTATGCTGGACAGCAAGGTGCAGGACAAGATGCCTATGCTGGTAAGCAATAAGCATGTTTCTAAGGAGGATTTAGTTAGAGTATTAAGAGAAGAGTCTGACGACACTGTTGACAACAACAACAATAAAGGTCTGACGCGGTTTGCATATCACAGACTTTAGAGCTCACACTGTATCCTCCTTCCAGTTCACTCCTTCTGATGGCCTTCAGTCTTATTACAAAAGATTTACACTACAAAGTTCACACACATGACTTTTACAGTACATTGGGCTCTATTTTCGTCCATGTTAAACCCCTTATCCCTAAACTTCTTTGCCTTTTTTTCTTTTTTACTATTTCGAAAAACATTTTTGAATAGTTCAACTAGCCGATCTACATCGACACGTTGTGAGCTTGTACATATTTTAACTATTCAAAACGTTTGACAAAATAGTAAAAACAAACAAAAAGGCTGGTGAGACTGGAGGGAAGGCTAAATGCAAAAATTGTACATGTCTATGTTTACATGTCCATCTGTCTATACGTTTTGTTTGCCTCTCCATGTGGCTGCTCTTATGCTGGTTGTGTATAAGTGATGTTTGTCTAATTATGACTTCAACGTTGTTCTTACTGAGGTCCATGTATGGTTGTCTTTTTGTCATATTAGGAGCAGGCTATGGAGCTCAGCAAGCAGGTAATCTTTCATTCACTCATACAGAAATTTGTATTGGCAAAACAATTACATTTAGACAATTTAGTGTAAAAGGTATGTGTACATGGGGACTAGATGAGGTCCAGGAAAGTTTACTTTGTTAGCTGGTTGTGTGCTCTATAATCAAATACTTAGGCAAATGTATACTTTGTCACATGATGACCCTTTCAACAAAGCATATTTTCAACTGTTGGACTATTTTAGGGTGGCATATAAGCAAACCTTCTCAGCTTATTTGTTCACTACTGCTGCCCTTCCATGAGCACATTTACAATGTGGGTTGATCCTTTCACAGGAGGCCAAGGTGGAAAATACGGCGCACTGAATGGTGTCCTCGGAACTGGATACAAAGGTGAGGAGGAAGGGTGGTTTATTGTGCAATGATATATGACCCATCCCATGATACTGTGTTGCACAGCAAACGATTACATTCTGTTGTTTGGTGTGCCATTTACTGTGCCATTTAATGTGTACGCATTACTCACCCTGCCTCTTCTATCTCCTTCTTTACCCAGGCTAATTGAAACGACATGGACACACCCAAGTAAATCAAGTTTTTTCATGATGTGTTTATTGTAATGTTTTTTTGTTTTTATTTTATTTTTTGTTTTTTTAGCTTCTTGTTTGTTTCATTCCATTTTGCCCCAGTTTTGTTCTGTCATGTCCTGTCTCGTTCTGTTCCATATGTCCTCGGTTTTGTGCTATTGTCTTTGTTTGGTATCTTCTTCTACTATGACCCCTTTTCTGTTACTGGAGTGTTTGTTGTTATTTCCATGCTAAAGGCAAGAAAGCGCCTATAAGCTGCCTGCAAGTCTCCTCATTCTGTTAATTTTGGTGACGTTTAGATAAATGTTCAATGTATTAACCTTCGGAAGCAAATAAATTATCTGACAAATAATGTTGAATGAATATTTGTTCCTGGGACGAAGGATTTGACCTCATTTATACTGTGGCCTAGTGCTCTGTCTGCATTTTGTTCTCACGGTGTGAACACACCTTACAAGCGTCTTCCATACGCAGGAAGTTCAGCCACTTCCCTTCTTATACACAGGGTAACTAACCAAACATTAAAATCAACGAAACAATCCTGTCGATAAATGCTTTTTATAAATCAACTAATGGTTTACACTGCAACGGAAAACTGTTCAAGAAGATTTAGGTCTCATGAATTATTTTTTATCCGGAAATTACACTATAGGCCTACTGGCAATTATATATATTTTTAAATCACACCCCATTTCTCTGATATTGTATGCTTATTTTGTAGAAACAACATCAAGTCAATTGAAGATGGCATTTTTTATTTTTGAGCATTAGCAAAAACTGAAATCTGCACACCAAAAATTGTGTAATGGATGCAAAATTTGAAAAATATAAATGCATCAAAGTACACTTCATTTAATCCAACCATCATGCAATGATTTGGCTTTTGGTACAAGACCTTAACATGGAGAGTGAAATGACAAAAAGAAATTCACCAGAGTTGAGGAGTGCAGACAGTTGCACACAATTGGCACTTAGAAAGTCAATCAGGCTGTATCTATATACAATAATGAATACGTTAGCCAAAAACAGGAATATGAAACAAGTAATTACTTATTCTGAGTAAAGGGCCCTTGTCCACAAATGCCGGGTTAAATAATCACATAATTAGAATGTAAAGAAAACATTTTCACACATATGTAGGCCTACTGTATGTACAAATATATAGCATCTATGATATCAAAGCATATCTTAAAACTATAAGACTATAACTACATTAGATTTAAAGACAATTCGTCATTGAGTCTCATTGGTTGCAAAGTTTGCAGAGTAAAGATCCAGATAGGATCTCTTTGTTTTAGCAAAATATCTCTATTGCAGCAACATAGATATTTTGCTAAAACTTAAAATATGTATGTACTCTGAGCATATAGCAGTTGTTGTGGGTGTGAATTAAATTCCACCACACTGCTCATGGCAATAAGACTTTGATTGCCCTTTGTGTGACATTAATCCACAAACACACCCATTTTCATCAGGATGGCCTTTGGAACAGGTTGAGCATGTCGTGACACATACACATTCTGCAGATCCTGACTCATGGGAGTGGCTTTATATTCGCTACATGTGGGACCGCTCAAACTCGGAGCACAAGTCAGTTCCCATTTGAAGTACAGACGGCCATGCTGGAGAATGCAAAGGTCCTCCTGCACTCCAGCTGTAAGGGTTTTTTCACACTCTCCCAACAGGTCATCATCCCAACGGTTGTCCTCATCCCATACCTCAAATCTCACATTGCTCCCCACTGACAAATCCTGGGTGCCCAAGTCAATGGTCATGGCCCAATAGGGGTTGTTGTTGTTGTTGATAACTGGGGAACGTCTAACGTCTTGTCCATTAAAAGAGACCTTTACATAACCATCTGTGGCAGTAGTGGTGTCTCCCCATAGGTCAGTGCCACGCTGCACAGTAATGACCACCCTTGCCAATCCCTTTTTGTCTGGACAGCAGTTCTGGCCTACGGAAGGGATATTGTTGCAGTTACAAACACAGGAATCTTTACCATTGTTGATTCCCTCCTGACATGGCTGACTGCAGTTCTTCCACAGGGCCTTCTCCAGGATGTAATGGCTAATGGCAGAGCGCAGGTTCTTCCGAATTGGGGCGTCGGTAGGCAGCAACTCGTGAAGGGAATCCAGCGAGTAGGTGACTACGTCTGGATTCAGAGGCAGTGTGTTAAGCCATTCTTTGTAGGCAGCTGGGTCTTTATCAGCAGAGAAGAGGAGCTCTGGCTCTGTGGTTTGACCACCCTTTATTTCCGTGAACCTGTCATAAAGAGAGACATTTTGGCAACTGAGAGACACCACTCGATCAAAGTGTGTGAGAGAAATGGAAATAGCAAGTGCTTTATACTATAGAAAATAGCATATGCCTTACCTGTCATTGAAGAGGCTGGAGAAGCTAGACTTGCTCTCTGTCTTGTCCAAATCTGCCTTGCAGTGTTTCGCTTCAGTCTTCATTTCGCTCGCACCTATGCTAGCAGATGCCTCCACATCAAGGCACATCTGCACATCTTCCACACTGTGGCCTTGTAAACTGGCCTGGCACTGTTTGATGCTGGTCACAGACTGCACACTTCCTCCCAGCTTCACCTGACAGCACACAGAATAATGGAACAGACTGTTACTATTGGGTTACATTCTATAAATCTCCTGCCATGGAGATGTGTGGATTAAACGATTTTCTTTGCAACAACTCTTATTCACCTTTGTGATGTAATGGGTGCCGAAGTTGTCAATCAGCTTATAATAGCGTTGTTTGGTTTCCTGGCTATACGTTTTTGGTAGTTTTTTCAACGCTGCACGGAATTCCCTGTGCAGCTTGGGTGTACCCGTCACACGATAGCTGTTTCGAGAGAGGAGCAAGACATAAGTAAGATTGAACAATGCATGTAATGCTAATTATGTTAATATGTTTTTGTCTTAACATCTCAGGGAGATTTCAAGGCCCAGGTTTTTGGAGCACCATATTTGTTTACCTGTAGAACTCACAAGACATGCCTTGGCTTGTGAAAGTATACTTGTCACTCTTGGTTTTCTCCATGGAGTATGCAGCCATTGACGATTGAGTTCCTGCCATCATCAGTGAGCCTTTTCTAAGACCCACAGGGTCTTGAACATCTAGATTGACTTTCCAGTTGTTATTCACTGAAGAGCTGCTGGAACTGACTAGAGACTCACTGGACCTATGGAGTTTACTGGACACTTTCATGCTGCACTTCTGGTTTGGCCGCCAATCTACCACTGACAAGGGAAGCTTCTGCTTTTTCCCCTCCAGATAGGGGTTCGTACACAGGGTGCAAGTCTTGTCTTTATGTTTCCAAACGCTCATGTCAATGACAAACGCTCCCTTCCGTTTCATTGTGGAGATGTCAAAGCCTTCCCCTGCCAAATTGGTACCTGGAGCAAATTCTGCCTCGCTACACTCATCTGCTGTTCCTACCGTACATGCCTGATAACTGCACTGAGGGAAGGAGATCATGAAACCAGCCCAGAAGCAAATGTTGAACAGAAACATGATTTCCGCTTGGTTGGTTGATGGATGCAACTACTGGTTTACCCTGAAAAAGAAATGTACATGAATATTGAGGTCACACGATTACATTTAATCTCTGGTGGAAATAAAGATGAAAATGTACTGGACTCTATAAGTACTCCACTCAATAAGACACATAAGACTATTACATTGTCATTACCCTTAGTATGCAATAACATATTTCTCCCTCACATTAAATTAGAATATAAATCCCCAACAAAATGGATTGAGTTCCAGCATCAAGGTCACAAAATAAAGGTTAAAGTCATATATAACATACTGAATAAAAAAAGGGACACACTTGACAAATCAAAATGTTGCTGTAGGATAGGCAATACTCACTATCTGCCTGTCTCCTCATGGCAAGTGTGAAGTTGACTGCACAGCTGTATCTGATGTCAGCCTATTTATTTAAAAAAAAAAGGGGGAAGCAGATAACGTTTTGAGTGGTCTTCTGCATGATGAAGAGGGGAACATGTGGTTTCACAGTTACAGAAAAGATGTTTGTCCTGAGCGGGTGGGAGGAGCTGGTGGTCTGTATTGTGAGAGCTACAGCAGTAAAGTTTTGACAACCGATAGTCCTCCAGTCAATAAGGTATTATATGTCACAGGCTTGTCATTTCTCGGAATTGGTGGTAGGCTATATCTCTAGGAACTGAAACCCAAGATTTCGTACTCTTCTAACTTGTGATGATGTGATGTATCAAAGAAAAATAATATTGAATATGACTCTTGAAAGGCTGTCTAATGGTCAGAATTGAAAGTTTAGTCAAGGAGAGCTTGTAAGTTTCTCAATTTGTTGTAACATGACAAATTGGGTAACAAGATGTTTGGTGGAAGTGGCCATACAAGAGCTGCCAGCTAGGCCTCCAGTCCCTCCACCATATAACTCTATCTATGCCCTCCACCCCTAACAAATATATATATATATTTGGAAATGTTTTTAAAGGGATATTTCACCTCCAAACAAACTCTCTTTAACCATGATTCTGCATTCATCGAAAACACCCTTGGTTCTAGTAACTGATATTTTCTCTATCTAATGCGTGAGGAGGCTGTGTTTTATCTTATATTTTGTATGTTTATTTTATTTTATTTGAAAGTGAATATCCCTTTAAGCAGATCAGAACATGTTTAAAGGGACATTTCACTGCTGGAAGAAACTGCAGTCACTCAATAAAGGCCAGTCCACACTAATGATTGCAACTGCAATATTTATTACTAATACTTACAACTACTTGCAACTATTTCCCCACACAAAGGCACCGGTCAGTCCAATGCAAGTGGTTGCATTGGTGTGGACTGGCTTCAACTGTCAACATCTTTCATGAAAACAGAAGTTAATGTATGTCAATATACTAGAATTTCGCCGCCCTTTGGGCGGCTCATCCTAGTTCCGTTGCAGCGCAATGGGAAGAAGGAAATTGCGAGATTTGACAGACTCCACTTCATGTTTCAGCTGTGTTTTTAAACCCAGCATTGTGCCCTTCACATGTAGTAACGGATGGGTATTATTATTATTTGTTGTATTTTATTTTCACATCAAAGAAAATTAAATTAAATTAAAATAAGCACACATGAAACTGCTTTTTACTGTTTTTGTTTACTTACAATAAGTTACTGTTTTTGGAAACCAAAAGATGTTGAGAATGGAGCAGAACATACTGTAGTATATTTTTGTGGGGACCTTGACTGCATTATAGTAGGCCTACAATCTTTTGGATTGCAGTGACCCCACATTGTTTCTTCGGGAACAATATTTGTAGGATTAATATTGTGATGTACTGTACTCTGTACTGTTGATATTATAGTTGTTATTAGCGTTTGGTGGCGTGTGTGTGTGTGTGTGCGTGCCATTTCAGCTGCATCGCGAGGCGATCCAAAATTCCCCCACAGCGCACACACACCCACACACACCCACACACACACACGTGCGTTGTACGCAGCTGTTTTGTGTTTCAGCGCGTTGTTGGTGCGCGAGCGCGCGTGTGTGTGTGTGTTGTTGTTCTTATCCATATATGCGCCTCGGTTCGTCCCGTTTGTACCACGCCAGGTGTCTTTCCCCTTTCCCACTGTTCCTGCCAGCCTGCTGTTATTTCCCTTTTGATGATCGATCTGCACTCGTATGCTCCTATTGCTACATTTATGTCTATTTCCCTACCTAGCGACTTTTTTGCTGCCCTATCTGCCATTTCATTCCCTTCCACGCCCACATGGGCTGGTACCCAGAGGAAACCTAGCTTCCCCTCCTACTTTCTCGATGTTAACAACTCTCGACTCGTGGGTCACGTGGTGGGCTTTGAGCAAATGGGAGAGGGAATGTAGTGTTGCCAGGTCCTTTGCCAGGTGTGCGTATTGTAAGCGAGTGGTAGTGTGTGTAAGTAGCGTGTTGAATGGCATTTGTTCTGTGCTTGTTTTCATAGACGTGGCAACAAATTAGCACAGTAGCCAATGGGAAAAAAGGATGCAGTGTTGCCAGGTCCGCAAGTTTTAAGCGTGTTGTAGTGTGTGTGAGGAGCGTGTTGTTTTCTGGGCTTGTTTGCATAGACCTGGCAACAGTGTTCCGTGGCCCGTGCGTGCGGGTGTCGGTGCTTGTGGCGTGTTTGTGTTTATTATTGATATTGATATTGTTTGTGAGTCTGGACGGGAGCCGGCTTTAGTGGCAGTGCAATGGCAATTTTGACGCGGGTGGTGTTGAGTGTGGGCGTGCGGCGCGACATGAGGAGATAGCCGTGGATCGACGCGGAGGGTAAGTCTGTGACGTCTTAGTGTGTTGTTGCAGTGTGTGTGCAGTGTGTGTTGCAGCGTGTCAGTGACGTAGTAGCTGGTGACTTCGGGTCCCTTTTCCTGGGTTGGGTACACCTTTTCAAATGTATAATAGATGTTGTCACTGCCAGTAGTATAAACAACTCTTCGGAAAAACATATTGTCAATTTGTCTGAGGCGCTATGCACACCATTTTCAGAAGACAGAGGGTCAATAATAAATCATCAGTTTGAAGTGGAATGCCTCATTCGGTTCTATCTATAATTTGGAAAAGTGTGTTTTGGTATGGGCCTATGAATGGAGTTCTAACACAGAAAGCTACTGTCACTGCAATGCTATCATACATTTTCTAGCACTATAGGGTGCGTGTATACATGATAATTATTCCCCCCAGATAGTACTGGACCTGGTGGAGGCCCAAATTGGGCTGGAACCTCCTGGATATTCGATTCTTACTATTTACTCTGTCAATAATTAATTAATTAATTTTTTTCCCATACTGTAACTGTACATGTTTTTCCCCTTTATTACTTTCTTTATATGATGATTTCCCTTTTTTCTCCATATTAGTGTATACGTCTTCAATTGTTATGATGAGTTGAAAATGGTGCACCCTGATGTAAACAAGTCTTGTGCTTTTCATTTCATTTTCATTCATAAAGCACATTTAAAAACATTTTTCATTGTTGCACAGTGCATGTTCACATCACTTTACATATAGCCTTACCATTTTTCAAATATTACATTTTTTAACATTTTGGACAAAAAAAAGCCAATTTTACATCGAGGTGCCCATATATCCCCTATAGTGCCCACCTATCATGAGTTTCAAATGTAGTCCTACATCTGCCATGTTGGGGACCAACACAGGCGCGTTTCAATGTGTCTGATTGTACAGTAACAGCTAGTCTCCATGTCTCTGCAGCTTTTTATTAAACAGAAAATGCATTTTCAGGTCGGGATACCAATTTTATCCAATCAGGATAGAGAACGCAGTTAGGATACAGATTAGTGAGTTAGTAAGTGATGACACAAATAAATGAGCAGACAACATTGGAACTGGAACACTATAAAAATCACACTCGTGTGAATTGAGGGCCGCTCTTATCATCATACATTATCAGCGAATCACTCAAAATCAAATTATCACCTTCCGTGCACCCCCCACACACAAACCACATATAAAGCTGCATTGACTGAGATTTTGTCCCCTGAAAGATTATTTTCTGTTTTAGCTGGAGAGACATGGAGAATTACAGAATATAGCAAGAAACACAATTTAACAAAACACAACAAAAAATATCACATGGCGGATGGCAGGTGTGTAAGACTATACATTTAAAACTCTTTAAAACAAAATACACAAACGGAAATACATGTATTAAATGACGTTCCTTCTGAAATCTTGCGAATTCTGATCACTAACTATGTGACGGTTAATGTGTTCCGCAAAACTGGGGGATTTATTTGAGAAAGCAGTGCAGTAAGTGCACCGCCATGACGCAAATCCTATCACAGAGGACTACCACTGAACAACAATACAGTGGGGCTATTATAATACAAAGTGGCGTGATCCATCCGTCGCACAGTCTTCCCATTCGCCGGGCCCAGTCCCGCTGCAGCCTCTCTCATTAGCGGATCATAGGACGTCATAGCCCGCGGTGTGTGTCGGCATCAGCCCAGCTCTCTACAGCGATGCAGGGGACTGACTGACTCCAGGCCGGTGGTGCAACAGCAGCAGCCAGCAGAGTGATGACAACGAACGAACGAACGGAGAGAATAATGGGATCGAATCACTGTACATGCATGCTTTTATTTAAAACATATGTGAGCGTAACCATCACGGCCGGCTGCACCGTGCGTCTGGATTCTGCCGGCTTTTAAATCTCAGCCTCGCCAGTCAGTCGCCACCTTGCACACACATTCTGAATCTGAACTACTGCACCGGGCTTATATCGGTCTTTCTGATCATCTTCTCGCTAGCCTGCATTGCTGCTAGCACCGTTAGCCAGCTAGCCGGGGATCTCGCTCTCGCTGCTGTATTGGTCGGTATCAAATCTCAGCGACAGAATCACCGGCACTGTTCCTCCTGAATAACATTACCAGGGGCTAACGCGTCAACACCCGGCCAGACCGGGGCGGGGAAGCACAACGCGCGACACCATGCACCATGTTGTCTGCGCGAAAGTTGGCGTCTTGGCGGTGACCTCCTCCTAGTATCCTCTGCTGCGCTCACACATCTGACCGCTAAAACAGTTTATTTATATTATAAGCAGTATCAAGGTGACGGATGAATGGAAGCAGAGAGTGAGTAAGCTAATGCTAGCCGCACCACTCCTCCACTAGCCAGTCTCATGGCTGTCAGTGGACGTGGATGGATCGGAATCGGATGGATGCTGCTCGGCGCAGGGCAGCAGCAGCGCTCATCCCCGGGCGGACCTGTCGTGTTGTTCAGCCTCTGTGCAGCAGAGGAATGTCACTGAGGAAGTAACGTTGCCATGCACGATATGGTGAGGAGGAGAGGAACATGTCATTATTACTGGCCAGCCTCCGATGGATTTTGTTTATTGCACCACGGACAGTCTGATGTCAAATGTAATGACCACCACCGCGGACTCACAGCAGCATGTATGCGGTTGGCCGCGTCTTTGCCAATGCCAACCAACCCTGCGGATCATCATCATCATCATGACACAGGTGCCGGTTTCTGAAGTCCACCTGCAGCGGCAGGGGGAGCACGCTGCGGCCGGGTAGACGCACCGCAGTGGTGCTGAGACAACCTTTGAACGCCGGGCGACACTGTCCCGGCTCCAGCAATGTGGATAACAGCACAACACAAACAACGCCAATGGTATCCAATAAGATTTTCGTTGCAATAATTCTGTTGAACGTGTACATAGGTGTACAATCCCTTTTTTATCTTTTTGGCGGGGTCATTTTAACTGTGGTGGTGGTTACTATGGCCTTTTTAAATGGACCCAGGTTACATGACTGGGCCAATTCACCTCCCCATCTTCAGTTCAACAAATACGTCCTCACTGGATACCGACCAATATCTTCTGTGCAAGACTGCATCAGAAGCCTGTTTTACCTGCACAATGAACTTGGCAACATATACACTCATGGTGAGTATGAATCAGATGAGACTGATACTAGTAGTGCTGCATGGTGTCTGTGTCGACAACTCGACAAGGAACCTACTTCATTACTATGTTGCTACTCTATGGTTAATGGTAATCACTCAGTAAATGTGCAACTCTGTGCTTGTAATTAGATTAATATAATATAATTTGCTGCTGGCTGCAGTAATAACTGAATTTCCTTTCAGGGATAAATGCAATTGTATTTTGCCTTGATAAGTTAACCATATGGTCCAAAGTTGAACAAATACATAATGCCAACAATGCAGTTGTTTTGAACAGCTTCATGCAAACAAAAATATATGCATTAATCTTTCATGCATAGCTTCGGGGGAGATTATTGTCTGGAATCTTAAATCATAAATATTCTTTATGATTGATAGACATTTGTCATGATAATGCTATATGCACCATGCAATGCTTCTTTTGTTTGCTTCCCTGTTGCGATCCAAGCTTTTTTTTCAATGGAGATATTGACACATCCGATGATCTCAGATGCAGATGCACTGTTAAGTTGTATTACTTCATTCTTGAGAAAGGAAGATCCACCACTGTTCTTGCTCATCAGTATCACAATTTTGATCATACTATGTCACAGTCCCCCTGGACCTGCTTCAAGAGTATTTTCAACAATTCTTACAATTATGATCTTAAATAGATAATGCTCCATTCTTTCTGTGTGCTCAGGTGTAGGACAATTATATCTATCTCTCAATAATTGACTATGACATGTACAGTCTGTCAAGTGTCAAATTATAAAAGGAAAAGAAAAACAAGTGAGGCACATACTGAAAAACTAAATAAACTGCACACAAGAAGGCTGAAATGCTTTTTGTGAATCTACAAATGCAAGCTTGAAAACATCACAAACAATGTATCTCACATACAGCTTCATCAGGTTTGTTCACAATGGGTTTAAGTTTGCATTTGTAGAAATGCCTGGTTTGTAGTAATGTTTTGTTTCTTTCTCTATTGATGTCCTGCCCTCACCTACACCAAGAATAAACAGTATGCACGTAGTAACGGGACCTGTACCTACCTGTAAAATAAGTCATCATTGTCTATTTATAAGAATATTTACAGAAATTGCAAAGCTAATGAATGAAAACATCGACCTTGTAGCTTTCAATTTCATAAGTCATTCTAAGTCGTGCAATAAGACCTGAGACCAAATTCTATAGGCTAAAGGTCTTCTAAATCCTGGCAGTTTTCAGAAAGACCTGTTTCTATACCAGTGGTGCTAAAACCTTTTCATGTCAAGGAGTCAAGGACCCCCAAAATTATATGTATATTTGGCCGTCGACCCCCATCTGAAAATATGCTGTTTCAGGGAGCCCCTGAAGCAAAGATATGAGTTAAAACGTTTGCTGTGAAAGAATATATATTCAAAGATTTGCACACATTTTAACGATTTTTTTCTCCAAGCTCGTAGCGCGCTATGAGCTTGTAGATCTGCAATTTTTCAGCTAAAGTAAAGTTTATGGTTAAAGTGGTTAAAAGCTAAGGTGACACAGATGCATTCCAGGTCTTAATGGATTAAATGCTTGAGTGCACAATGAATAGATAGGTCTTTGGGTTCAATGCCGTGGGGATAAAGTTTGCAAATTAAATACGTACTTATCTTCGCATTGACAGTGTTATACGACCTCTCTGGCAGAGTTGTGTTTTCAATGCCCCTTGCCCAGGAATCTAAATGAAGAGATGTCATGTCTGAAGTCATTGAAATATATGGCTATTGGGTAATGGGTTTACCTTTCATTTTTACCTTTCATTTCTTCTTATGGAGTTATTGTGTTCACTTATTCTCTGTTTTAAATAAATGTAATGTCTTTCTTACATTAGGACATTTTTTCACAGAAGTCACATGTGATGATATCATTGATAATATACTTTTTCCCGGTATGAGGCTGAGTAAAGTATGTACATTTGACCTGCATTTGTAGCACCCAAATGTTTTAACAAATTTCAAACTAGCATCCCCTATTTTGGGAATGCCATTATAGACCAAATTCTTTAAATATTTAAATAGCTAAAATAGCCGAGCTTGTATATCGGCTATTTTCTCCTCATGACACCGTCATACGAAGTATAATAAAATGAGGCATACGTGGTTTAAAGGCCTGTATATACCTTTTCTTTGTCCCAGAGATTTTACATTAGCCAGCCTGTACAAGGCTATCTCTGAGATTACATCCTCAGGGCTATCTCTGAGATTACATCCTCAGGTCTTCAATGACATAATGCGCCATGTCATGGTGCATGCCATGGTGGTTCTTATAAATCTATGGTGCTGGGTCTGATATGTGTCAATAGTTAGTTTTATAAAAAATAGAGCCCAGTTGGAGGTATAGTAGATTGTACTAAACATAATGGAGATTTTAACAGTTCATTTCTTGATTTCTCCAATGCCATAATGTTAGGCCTCCTCCATACCATCAAATAGTATTGTTTATACCGATTTGTCAATACAAATTCATCCGGCTGAAGAATTGATTGAGGTAGACCTCATTTTTAGGGTGTGTGGTGATGTTGGCAAACTGTAAGGTGTTTTGTTTACATCTGTACAATATATTTTCTGTATAGTGCATAGTGTGTACCATACACATGAAACCAGGAAATGAACCCTATAATATGCTTTGAATGTGCTATAGATGGGTCAAGACTCCAGTCTGAGGGACAGAAATGTGTGATCAATGCATGTATTGTGCTGAGCAAGAGCAAATGTGTGGAAGCTTCCTTTCTCAAGACAGAAGAAGTGATCCAACCTGTCGAAAGAAATCATGGAGCTGTACAAAAGATACCATATTTTCTGTGACATCTTTTTTTTATGTTTTCATGTAAAGTAGCCAATTTTTGTTTTATGCCTCCCCACATATTTCTGTGTTGTCAGTGGCTCACCTGCCATTGAAGCAATCATTGGCTTTTGAGCGTCTGCCAACTCCTTCAACCTGACACTCATTGCATCGTACTCCAGTTGCCATTAAGAGGAGACGGGCAAGATTAGTGATCATTACTGCAAAGGATAGGCCTCCTTGTCCTTTGGCGATTTCATTGCACTTAAATCGACAAGCTATAGACTGAGCAAGTGACCCCATTTACTCCCTGACATTAGTCTCTACACCAGCGGTCCCCAAACCTTTTTGGCCGTTCACCCCCTGTTACCTCCTGACCTAGCTGCCGCACCCCCTGACGTCGCAGTCTCATTGTATTTGGCCGAAAATTATACATTTATTTTTTAATGATTATGGCAAAAATAATGACAATGTCACTGCACTGAGAGCCATGTAGCTGCTATACTGAGTCCCACAGCTGCTCTATATCTCCTTACAACAGTGGTTTACCGGATTTTGACGTTTGTGTTAAATGACACCATAAAACCGGTCGAACCGACATTGCCCTTTTCATGTCACTCACCCCCTAGAGGGCGTTTGTGCACCACAAAGGGGTGCACACACCCCCTAGAGGGCGTTTGTGCACCACAAAGGGGTGCACACACCCCCTAGAGGGCGTTTGCGCACCACAAGGGGTGCACACACCACAGTTTGGGAACCTCTACTCTACACCATAACATTGGAATTTCAAGTGTGTTTGATCCAGTCAGGTATTAATAAAGCAACTCCTGGAGAAGATGCATTGATGCACAGTAAGTCAGACGTGCACAGTCGACGTGTGATGACACTTCAAGTCAAGTTGCATTGGCCAGCTTGCTTGACATAGAAAACCAGAAATAGGCTGCCTGCGTTATGACGAGCACACAGCTGTTGGACAGGAATGGAAGTGCCATGAAGTTCATGCTCAAGAGAGATTTAAGGGAGGGGGGGGGGGCCTATGTCCAGTAGCAAAGCACTGAGTGGTGCTGCTGAGTAACGGAAGCAAATTGGGAGTCAAGGGAGTGTAGGAGATAACATACTGAAAATAGATGTGTTAGATGGCACTGTCAGTATATCACCTGGCTGGGACACATGATTTGACATTGGGGAAAGGCAGAGCGAGCAAAATAGGGGGAGCGAGGGGGTGTGTGTGTGTGTGTGTGTGTGTGTGTGTGTGTGTGTGTGTGTGTGTGTGTGTGTGTGTGTGTGTGTGTGTGTGTGTGTGTGTGTGTGTGTGTGTGTGTGTGTGTGTGTGTGTGTGTGTGTGTGTGTGTGTGTGTGTGTGTGTGTGTGTGTGTGTGTGTGTGTGTGTGTGTAAGCAAAGCTACTATATTTACCCAGGGTAACTGGACTAAGCATCAGATACTTGTTTACAGCCAGGCCCTGCTCATAGAACATTTCATGGTAGTGGTTCAATGCCTTGCTCAAGGGCACTTCAGCGGTGGTAATTTTAACGTGCCGGTCCAGGGATACGAACTGGCGACCTTCCGGTATCAAGACCGCTCCGCAAACCGTTCGGCCACCGCTGCCACTGTGTGTGTGAGACAGAGAGAGTAATGTGATCCACTGTAAATGATGATGATAAAAGTGTGTGAACAGTATGCATGGGGATTGAATTTCAAGGACCAGATTTCGCTCACAAAGCAATAGGCACCCTGTTGCCAGTTGCCTAGCTCTGTTTGGAACCTCATATCTACGCTTATTTAGCTCCCAGAAGAGGTTCAGTGTCAGATATCCCTGCATCAGTAGAACGGGTTGAGCCATCCAAAAACAGTGGCGAAAACCCTTTTCGCAGTATCGCTTCCAAAAAGTAAAGGTATCGGAACCGAGCTACAGATGATAAACTTAGGATAGGCATTTCAAGATGCATTGTGATGGACTTTATAAATTACTATTCGTGTTCTGTGATTTTGAAACCTGTTTCCCCATACAATGAGTGAATGGAATCACACTGGAACATTATATTTAGATAGATTTTATAGTCCCAATGTGGAATTTGTCTTGGATATGCACTGCAGCTGAAGTTGGAGTTCTCAACGGGCCTGAAAATTAAGGTCCTCAAAGGCAAACGCATCTAACAAGCTTTGAACTGAGCAGATTGGACCTTCCATTCCAGACATGGCCACTTTCGCCAATTTTTGATTGTCGAGTTTTGATTGAATTGTTGCCTGTTTTTCTTTAATAACACAGGCTAGAAAGGTTGAATGGCGACAAACTAGATGCCTGAGTAAAGTTCACTTTGAGCTGCATCCAACACATCCACTTCCATCCGCCTTACCGTTAGACCGCTCAGCCCTATTAGCATTTTGCCAATTTACCAAATTACCTTTTGGGCTCATCCCGTCCCGAAAATGTTGGGTCGGGTTCGGGCAGGATTTTAGAACTCTAGCTTAAGTGGAGACAGTAGACAAATACTAATAAGAATCATGGTACAATTAATTAATAAACTACTGTACTGTACATGCACAAACCATCCAAGATAGAGCTGATTGATAATAGTTGTACCCAAGGTCCTAGCAACGATCTATATCACATGCATATCCATGAAGCAAGCTCAGTCTAATAACCTTGTCTATCACCATTCCCACCTCTCCAGGCATCCCTCTGGTTTGCTTCCTGGTGCTTCTGCCGCTCAACATCCCCTGGTCTCAGATCAGCGTCACATGGCTGGGTGTGGTCCACTTCCTGGCCTGCCTGTCACCGCAGCTGGGCTCTGTGGTCTATCACCTCTTCATGAACCATGAAGGAGGGGAGCCCGTCTATCACACCCTCCTTAAACTCGACATGTGTGGCATCTGTATGATCAACACATTGGGTAAGCAAGAAAAGGCATGTGAGGTTCCTGGTGAATAACACATATTATACCACAGGTCGTTTCGAGGAAGCAATCTGATTGGTTGAAACAGCCTTCTAGCCGTGTGTTAAACCAGCACCATTCACCACCTAATCAAAACAAAGAATTCAGCTGCTCTGTTCTCCCAGAGCGCTAGCAAACTCGGTGGCTAGGCTAGCTAGTTTCTTGGGACATTTGTGGTCGTAGTGACTACATCTGTCATTAAAAATATATATTCTTTCAGCGATTTTCTTAGTTTTAAGGGTAACTGTTGTATAATTGCAATATTACACTCGAGGGTGTGGGTTAACGTGATTATTGCCACTTCAGTGATGCTTGCGGAACTCGACTTCGTCTCGTTCCTCACCGCATCCCTGTCGTGGCAATAATCACGTTAACCCACACCCTCTCGTGTAATATTGCTTAATTCTTATTTCTTTTGCCCCCCCTCCTTTTAAAAAAAAAATCTTTTTATTGTTCTCTAAGAATGGTGGTGTCGGTGTTGGTCCCAAACAAGATAAGTTGAAAATGACTTGCCAGATTGCCATGAAATTCACTGTGCAATTTCCTGCTCCCCAGAGGAGGAACATTACTGACTTGTATGGCTTCAGGGCCTTTTCTCTGGCATCATCCTTAGGCCAAAATGTACCACTTGCACACAATCGTAAAAAATGATCTGCGAATTGCTATTCTTCTCGGAAAATGAACGATAACCATTTGAGTGACACCATGACCTCAGGCCAAAATTAGGGCTTTCGCTGTAACTTCACCATTGCAAACCTGGCACCACTGCTACTGTATAGCAGAACTATATACATAGGCCTATACCTGCCCTATACTTCATAGATGTTACATACTTTATAAGTCTTAGAGGGAAAGTGGTCTTTTCATTTCCATTCAATGGTATGATGTAATGTTTAAACTAGCAAAACAGTTGTTTTGTTCCAAGTGAGAACCCTACTGGTTTTGGAGACACCATTGCCTTTCCTGTAGCACCACCTTTTGACCAAAATGTCCTGGGTTGAAGGCTAATAGCCAGACTATTAGTCTAGTTAGGTTACAGTTTCCTCTCTCTGCATTCTTCCTCATGTAATGTGTTGTGTGTGTGTGTGTGTGTGTGTGTGTGTGTGTGTGTGTGTGTGTGTGTGTGTGTGTGTGTGTGTGTGTGTGTGTGTGTGTGTGTGTGTGTGTGTGTGTGTGTGTTTGACACAGGGGCCCTGCCCATTGTCTACAGCACACTACTGTGCTACCCCTTCACTCGCACCGTAGCGCTAGTAGTCTACATCGTGCTGTCCAGCTATGCTATCTACTGCGCCATGACGGCTCGGAACAGCGTGCGCCGGCTGCGCTCCTTCGCCTGGCAGGCGCTGTTCCGCTTCTCCTTTTTCCTGCTGCGCTGGGTGGGCGTGGGCGGCGGCAGCCCCACCTCGCTGCGCCACTTCCTCACCATGGACGCGCTGGCCGTGCTGGGCGGGGTCATCAACATCACGCGCATCCCCGAGCGCTTCCGGCCGGGCCTCTTTGACTACTGGTGCAACAGCCACCAGATCATGCACGTGCTGGTGGTGGTGTCCATCCTCTACCTGCACTGGGGCGTGCTGGACGACCTGCTGTGGATCAACAGCTACAACTGTCCCTCCGACTGACGCCGCTGCGCGGAGACTCTCTGTGGGAGGGCACACGGGTTAATCATTGGGACTGTCGGGGCCACGGAGGCCGTCCGCAAAGGTTAGAAAGGGAGGGGGAATTGGGTTGGGGGGTGGGGGGGAGGTGGGGGGGTTGCTGCTACTGATTTCATTAAAGATAATGCACTGATGAAGGGAAGGGGGTGCATCGTTACAGTACGTTCACATGCCTAACATGTGCGTTCAGCTCTAACAGAATGTTCATATCTTCGTCCATCCTGGTACTTGGGGAATAATGCCACGTCAAGTTAACACGCACAAGCATTGCACATTAGCTCACTCACTCACCACAAAGCATGCACGTATGCATGACCGCATGCACACACACACACACACACACACACACACACGCACACGCACGCGCACGCACCTGAGGAAATAAGGAAATAATTTAATCACACAAATGTTAACTACTGAGATAACTACTGAAAAACGAATCCTCTACTAAGTCATACAGTATACAGAATTTTTACACAAGCAACAAAGAGAGCCCATGACTAAATATCACATGCTACTGAATGGCAAGTATCTTAATCTCAGATGTCAGTGTTGCTGCCCATGCAGCATATCCATGTTTCACTTCAGTTGCTTTACACACACACACACACACACACACACACACACTCACTGTAACATGCACATGTGCACTGCGCACACATACCGTAAGCATATATATTTTACACTACACGCCCATAGCAATGCACAAAGCACTCCTTAACTTCTCAGAAAGTCCCGTGGAACTACTTGAGTTTTATTTATGACGATAGGGGATCTTCTCTCTCTGTTTTATTCGATGTTTACTTTCCAGGTTTATCTTTCTTTCCTCAGTCTTTATGTCTGTGTTGGTATGAATGATCCTCTCGGTCGTTAGATGACCTATGAATTGATTATATTTGCATTGGTGGTCACTTTGCTCGTATGTCACCCCCTGTGGTATGACCCATTAAGACCTGAGGCCTCGTATGTCACCCCCTGTGGTTGGGGTTGGTATGACCCATTAAGACCTGAGGCCCATTCTACATATGCCTTCCAAATCACTAGTTGTCACGCTTTCAAGACTTTTCAAAAAGGTCTGAGCTTGTATTTCTGCTATTTCTGAAGAGCCAACACAAAATTCTAAAATGACACACGTGCTTTCCGGGTTTTAATCTTAGAGTATATATGAATAGAGACGGCACCCGAGTTCTCCTCCCATCCACTTGCATTAAGTTGCTCAAAAGCGCGTGAGGCGATTTCACTCCTCCTTCCGGGTAGGAACAGAGTGCATTCTGGGATGGATTGGACCCAAACACATGAACGCGCTGGCCGCTGACTATCATTGCACGTGTTCACGTGCGTTGAACGTGCGCAATGATAGTCAACGGACCAGCGCGTTAATGTGTTTGGGTCCAAACTGCAATACCAAATTTGGCCACTATGTCCATTTCGCCTCATGTTTTCCTCCGGGTGCCGTCTCTATTCATTTATACTCTAAGGTTTTAATGGTTTAAGAGCAAAATGGCTGCCGTTGGTCTTTTGCCGTTGGAGAGAGAGAGAGAGAGAGAGAGAGAGAGAGAGAATACCGTCAATTGGGAAATGGGTGAGGAGGTTCATTCCTTGGTTGCTGTGGGGTTTGTGCCCTTCAGGTGGCTTGGGTTACACAAACTGTAGGCCGCAGTGTTAAGAGACTGCTTAGTTTGCACCTGAACACAGTGCCAATGAATTCAGGCTTATTTTGATTGGGTAAGAAAAAGTGCACACGTTTACAATTTCTGTTGTTCAGTGACGTTGCTCTTTTTCAACCTTGATATTCTGACACTCTTGTCCTAAAGGTTTATTCATGTATATTTATAATACCTCACTGTGAGGAAGAGGATTTTATGAGTTTATGTCTATTTATGATGTTTCATGTCATGGAACATTGGATTCCATGACTTTTAAAAGTATATTTAACATACTTTTAAATGTAAAATGCATTATTTAAAACTTGCTCTGATGTCCAGTGTAGGCACATACATTTATATCATTCCATGTATCGACAGTTACATTTTTAATGTTTCACACTCAAATGTTGGAATGTATACTTTAACAGGAATGGTATATTTGTTTTCAAAATATGTCGGACAACCTCCAGTTGTCGACTTTGACTTTATTCTTAAATTGTTAGAAAGCCACCTCGGCTTTTAACTCTAGGGTCACTTTTCAAGCTTTTTGAAGGGCAGCAGTTAAAGACTTAACACTCTAATTGTTTCCACCCAGTTTTAACCACAAAAGCTGGGATATTGTCCTCCGTCTCTAGTTGAGGAAGCGTTTAGATACTGACTTGTGAGTCTAATACAATGGCCAGAATTTTGAGATAAACATGGCACAATGGAAAATACGGCACTGAGAAAATATATTCCATTAATTGTTAGAATGCCGTACTGATGCATGCATCTGAAAGCATTTCAGTTACAAATAAGGCTTTGCCAAGCATTTTCACATTCCATGTTGACTATTTTGTTTCCAAGTTTCAGTGGTTTTCTGAATTCAGGGCACGGCAAATAATTTGAAAAATGTTGACTAATGCAGTTTTTTTTTAAATGTTAGGCTGTTTCCTAAACTAAGTGCTCTTTTGTAGGGCTAAACAACTTGGGTAGAGAGGCCGCCTGGGAAACGAAAGATCCCAGGTTAGATTCCTCGCCCTGGCTATGTGTCAAGGTGTCCATAAGCAAGGCACTTAACCCTTAACTTCTCCCCCCTGAGCAGCCATCAGCTGGGTGAAGCTTAAACTGCATTCATTCATTCATTCATTCATTCATTCATTCATCCATCCATCCATCCATCCATCCATCCATCCATCCAATCATTTTATTAAATCAGCAAATCCTATGATTTTGCACCACCTACTCATACTTTTCTATGCGCTGAAAAAATAAATAGGTAGAATAAGCTCTGTCCATATTATTTCTAAGGGTTTCAGTTAAACAAGGTTTTACTGTATTTTTGACCTTCACTGTTAAATTAACCAGATAGAACTAGGTTGATTGATTCAATATAGGACCACATACCACACAAGGGTCTTTTGACACATTTAGTAGGAATGGTTGTGGCCAATGTTATGTAATGTAAATGCACTGTATACTGCTTTGCAGTTGGACATACTGTATATCCTGTTGCCAGAGTTGCACTTATTTAACCTGTACTGAGGGAGTGTTTATACTCTGAGAGACATAAAGTTGCGTAGTTTTTTAAGACGCTTGCCTAACCAGGCAGGAATGAACCCCCTAGCCCCACCCTTGTATTTAAATGAGAATAACTTTGTTTGTTAAGAGATTCTCAACTCTTAACAGTCAGGAGTTTGTTGCCACTATATACTGTATATTCTGCACTGATGTTTCTGCTGCTGCTTTGAGCAGTTGTTATGAGTTATGTTTACTTATTATTACTTTGATATACCACCCAGCCCCCTCCCCACCACCACTGCAAATTAATGGTACTGTTGAGTGAGAGATTAATCTTGCTTAACAGCGTTGCACTTCTATTTACCATTGCCATGCAACCCACCCACAAGTTCTCTGTAATTCACCCACATGTTGCCAAATTCTGTGTCTAAAGTGTAGCACTTCCCCCGCTCACATTCATAGGTGAGACTGAGAGGACTTTGCATAGTCTCACATGCACATAAGCCTCCCACCACATCTCTGCAGCCTCGCCAAAGAGACTGCCGTTTCTCCTTGTTCTTTGCCTCATTGTCATTGTAGTGATCACATTATATATATATATATATCTATGGATCCTATATGTAAAAGCTATCACTAATGCATTGCTGGCCAGTGAATGAAAACAGAGATGTTTGCATGATAGTAGCTCTGAAACTGAATCTGACTCCCCCCCCCCCCCACCCCACCCAACATAGGAGGGGTGGTCAAGCCCTAGTGTTGTTAGCTAAACGCTTGTGCAACATTGTAATCATGGACACGTCGTGTCACTCACTCCAGGAAGTGTTCTTCTCACAAGCTGTGGGGCGCATGCAAAGATTATTCAAGGCGTAGTGGGTGGGGGCGGGCGTAGACCTATAGCGGTGGAGCCGAGGCAATACATCAATATCAAATAAACTGCACTGTTTATTGTTTTGAAAAGGGCTTTGGATCAAAGTGAATAACAATAGCAAAACTTATTTCAAGTCCATATAAATAATGTAAATACGTGTATGTAGATTATATATACAGTACATACAGTGCAAACAAATATTCTCAGACAAACCTTTTTTATACAAAACGCGGAATATAAAGAATAGACGAGACGAGCGGACGTGTGACCATATTCACTCACAGTAACCAGTTTGTTCTTGGGTCAAATCACAATGGCCAGTGTGTAAATATGGTCAATGAATCTTTTTTCAGAGGCAGAGCGTAGTAGTATGGAGGAAAACAGACAGGCTAGGTAGTGGTACTGTGCATTTGATTAATATTGAACACATCTGTTTGCTTAGCTCTTTTATTTGTGAAACAACACAGCAAACGAATGGGTTAACTTTATTATTTTGAAACCCTTTACCAGGAATGCTTTTTGATCCATTGCAAGATGTGAAAACATTCTGGGGTTATTATTATATCGGTTTGTGTGTGTGTGTGGGGGGGTGTGGGTGCGTGGGTGCATGCGTGCGTGTACCTCTGACTACAACTGGTTAATCTATGCATTTATCGGATGACTAAATACATAACAATTAAGAGTGTACGTGTGAGAGCGTGCGTGCGTGCGTGTGTTTGTGTGTATTTTAACAGGTATATCTATAATGTTAGAGACAAGCCAGTGGGGTCTCTGCTCTTTCATCCTTTGTAAAGGAGCGCTTCAACTCCTCAACATCCTGGGGTCTCCACTTCTCAGGGTGTCATAGACTCATAACAGTAGCTGTGTTAACATTAACTGGCCTTGCCTCTGCTGTCTGAAACAACACAAAATGACCCCTGGTCCACTCCCTCTGCCCACTCTGAAAGCTCTACAGTAGGTTGACTTAAAAAGAATGACTTAAAAAATAAACTAGTGAGAGATGGAGAACAGGGTAGAAGGAGGGACTTTGGTGTGACTTTTCGTGTGTGTGTTTGTGTGTGTGTGTGTGTGTGTGTGGGGGTGGGGGGTGGCTTCTCTGAGAACAAAAGGCATTTTCAGAGGTGGAACTAGGCCTATCGGTCATTGTCCTTGTCTGTTTGTCCAATGATTATAACGGTGGTATAATGTACGGAAAATATTAATTAACAAAACAGATGTTTTGTTTTTGTTTTGTTTTTTTCCTAATTACACAGGTGCCGGATAGCCTGTTAACAACTATTTATAATGGAATTAATTGTCAGAACTATTGTTATATGATGATTATTATGACTACTGTTCAGATTGGTACTGATTATGGCACTTGTCCAAGGTGTACAGATTGGTAGTGATTGTGACACTTGTGAAAGGTGTACAGTTGATGAGACTACCCCTTTCCTTTTGGTTGAAGGGACCTGCAGGGTCTGTCTGTTTGTCTCTTCCTGTCCCATCTGTTGTGATGTTTTAAGTCGTAAGTGAGTGGCACCATCTAGTGGATATATTTGCGTACTGTTGCAAGCATACCATGCCTATATACGCTATACTTTGTACTGTATTGGATTAGCTGATGAGGCATAACACTGGTATCAATGGTATGAAGCTTAAGTGTGCAAAACCCTTATTTCTCCCCTGTTTTTCTTTTATTTGGCTATGGTTGCATGAGATTATTTATTTGTATGTATGTATGTATGTATGTATGTATGTATGTATGTATGTATGTATGTATGTGACTGTATGAACTGTGTTATGGATTGCAAACAGCCAGTTTGAAGTCATGTTTTAACTCAATTTGTTATTGTCATCGTTTGTTTGGGGGAAGCTGACAGCATCCCTAGCGTGCCTCATTGTCAAGTCTGTGTTCTCACAAATAATGCGAGTGTGTGCATAGACATGCAGCGTGTTCCTGCGTGTATAGTCCAGTGGTTCTCAACCATTTTCGTGATCAGGGCCCACTTGAAAATCTCAAAAGTGGCTGCAGTCCACACCAGACCACTTAACCCGTGGTCAGATGGATGTGCCGCATGTTTATTTTAATGATCCATCAATCAGTTAAAATATCATGACCTTTTTATTTATTAATGTTATAACTTATAATTATTAATAATACAATCTTAGTGCTTTTTCAATTATTTGGGGGCCCAGTTGCAGTATCATCATGGGCCTGCAGTGGGGCCTGGTCCACAGGTTGAGAAACACTGTGTCCAGTCCTTACAGTAGTGTTATGTTACAGACAGGCCCTCGCACTCTTCAGTCTCCAGCAACGATTGTGCAATAAAACTGAAGTCTATATTTTTAAACCTGCCTATGGTCATCTGTTTTGTCCTTCTCTTTGTTTATCCCGACTGTCTGTGTGTATTGTAATCGTAAATGGCTTCTGGCTTTTCTGCCTTTATTGATTTATCAGAGGGGTTGAACACTTAGTATGCATGACACATGCCTAAGGTTTGTTTATTTAAATACTTTATTAACTGTCATTTTGCAGAAAAAAGCACAGAGGTACAATTTTATACACAGGCTGCTAAAAGGATGAACCCAAAGTGCATAGACATGCTGTAACCGTAAAATAAAACTTTGCATTTTCCAATACATCTCACATAGTACCTGTTATACGACATCCAGCATGAGCTAATCTGACACAATGCCAGCATGATGTCATAGCATGACGTGACATCTCTGTTTATACTGATGCAACTGGAGAGAGAAGATAAGCAGATAGATAGATAGATAGATAGCAACTAGAGAAGTAACTAAGATTATTGTGATACTAAGATTAGATTGTATAGAAGCTTCTTAGTAGCAAGATGACTGAAAACGTGTACAGTCATTCATAATCATATCTGCAGTTATTCTGTATACTATTTGTCATTACAGTACCTCCGTGTACCCCTAGGTTTGATCACTGAACTCCTCAGACACCAAACCGCTTTTAATTAATTGCCAACCCGGCAGAGATCTTCATGTGATCTTTCGCATCTTGAGATGAATTCTTGCATTTTGTATACATTTTCGTCTCACAATGTTGACAAGAGTGGTTTCATGAACAAAAGTTGCAATATTGTTCCAGATCATCTTTCACGTCTGCAGGCTTTTCAAGCTCAATATGTAGAAGATAAAGAGGGAGGACACCTCCCATTTCCACCTTCATGTCTCACTTCCTCCATCACACGCAGACCTACTTAAAACTAGCGCTTCTGCATGGTCCTCATTCCTGTTGGCCGCCGTGCTTGCTGACCCTGACTTGAGCCATCAACTCCAACTGCCAGGTAAGCCTACCGCATCCATCTCCTGCACGGTGAAAACCCCTTTAACCCTGCAATTTACAATATAGGCATTTATCAGATGCTCTTAATCCAGAGCGATTTACATAGCGATTTACAGTAAGCAAGAATAACCCTGAGAGTGTATGGGTCCATTTGGTTACGTACACTCACATTTACATTGGATAGATGAACACTGAACAATTTCACCGTGTGCTTCTCCAGACATTCACCTGCACAATAAATTAATCTGAAGAGATTTCATTTAAAATCTTACACAGTAACAGAAGGTCAACAAGGTCTAGGATTTTTGCATAATTTCACAAAAGTTTGAACTCTTGTCCTGAAGTCACTCTACCTTTACTGTATGTTGAGTTAGTGAAACAAAATGTCTGAGCTTTATTCTGTAGCAGGCATGTCTTCCACTTTTGACAGTGAGAGTGAGCAACCCAAATTTAGGCCACTGATGAAATTAAGGCTCTCTATAAAGGATTATTGAATTAGGTGCAGGGTGGCCACAGGGGTCTTGTGATGCACATGTCAACAAAAGAACTACGTTTTGGACTCAAACGCATACTTTAGGCGCGGCTCTGGATTTGAGGAAGTCGAGCTGCAAATGGAGGTAAAACTAAAAGTCTTTCAGTCTAATTTTCATGCAGTTTGGTGGGCCTGCACTTATTTCAGTCACAGTTCACTGAAATTCCATCAGATTTTAAGCTTAAGGGTAAGACACATTTGTTTTTCAAAATGTAATTTCAGCTTCGCATCATTTATATTTTTAGCGTGACAGTGGAATCATTTCATTGTATGCATGTCCATTGACATAAGAGATCAAAATCATGCGAAACACAAGAACAAAAGAGAGCGTGTGTGAGAAGAAAGCAAGACTGTGATACATATGTTGTGGTTTGCTAGTTGCTCCATAGGATGTGGTTTAACTGTTGCTTGGGGTAAAGGTGCATGGTTGTGCATGGTGTATAAGCCTGCTTCTTTATGACACATTTTCACTTGTACAGTAGTCCCATGCAACTTTGTGATACGACACTGGTACAGTATATTGCACACTACCATGCTGTTGTCTTTTAGTCTCTGTATATGCATACATATCAAGTGATGCACCAAAATATGAAACATACCAGTTTCAGACAGACTGGAGGAAGTACGGTACTTGTGAAAGACTCTTCTTCCTCTTTTCTCAGCTTTCCTGTATTGTCTGTTTCCTGCAACTGTGTGTCTGTTACTTCATTTCAACATGATAGATCAGGCAGCTAAAGACCCAAATACATACACAGTGTGTGTGTACGTATGTATGTATGTATGTATGTATGTATGTATGTATGTATGTGTATATATATATATATATATATATATATATATATATATATATATATATATATAGTATGTGTGTCATTCAAATGAGTAACGTCTATGTACTTTTACTCTCCGAGTAACGTTTATAAGCCACAGTTAAGATGGCCTGGCCTGTAAAGAAAGTAGCTCTGTTTATATTTCTTTGCAACTCACTCAGTAAGAGGGATTTGATTATATTTTGTGTATCAAACAGCATTACAAGTTTTGTGTTACAGCCACAAAGACATTAATACCTTCCATTCTTTTATCCCCCTCCTCATTCAGTGCACCATGTCTATAAAGGTTGTGAGGTCCAGTAAGTTCCGCCACGTCTTTGGCCAGGCGGTGAAATATGACCAATGCTACGATGACATCCGTATCTCCCAGATGACATGGGACAGCAACTTCTGCTCGGTGAATCCCAAGTTTGTGGCCATGATCGTGGACGCCAGTGGAGGAGGGGCCTTCATGGTGCTGCCCCTGAGCAAGGTGGGCCTAAGCAAAAGTCATGGGGAATATCTCTGCATCCGGTTATTCTGGGGAAAGTTGGTAGGGGCCGGGGGAAGTGCCCAAAGGTGATATAATCATTAATACATGCAAAACACTTGCATTGAAGTCTTACCAGGAACATACTGCATGTAAACATCGACTTACATTTCAAGTTTATTTGTCACATCACAAGTTTACAGGAGTAAAGGAGTGGGAGAAACAAGCTCCCACACAAAATATAGCTATAAGAAATAAGAATAGAGAAAGAAACAAAGCAAAACAAATGAATATGCAAGATGAGATGGCATGAGAGAGGATATGATGCTTTAGTTTAGTGTCTTTGGTGATGCAGAAAATGGTTTTGTCTGCAAAGCAGTTTCCCACCAATTACATTTGAAATGTGTTGAATCTGTGAGTCTCCGCCCTTTTACCTGCTAGATGTGTCAAATTAGGACATTCTTGTCATAATGCTAAAGGACCATGTTTCAGAGCACAGTTGTATTTTTGTTTGGCTTGCTGGGCGGCATTGCACATTCAGCTGAAAAGGGAAGTTTCATGTGCCATTTCACCACTACACGTCACTCACTCTGATGTTGCGAGTTTTCTTTGCCATATTAGGAGTGCTTCACTGTCACATCAGTAAGGACAGGATGTGGTGTGAAAGTAGTTGGTTTTTCAGTCACGTATGAGTACTTTGGCTGCTTGCACAAGTTCTTTATGGTATTTCATTAGCAGGCAGATTACACAGTAAAATCCTGTGTTCATTAATGCTGAGAGTATAAAAATACGGGTAAAATGTTATACTCTCCCAGAGTTAAATTTACACTGAGGATTTTTAGTATGACTTAATCCATTGAGACCTGGAACGCATCCATGTCACGTTAGCGTTTAACCACATTAACCATTAACCCATTTTGGGGCGGGAACCCCTTTTGGTGTTTTAAACATTGTTATAATTTAGCTATTGAAAAATAGCAGATCTACAAGCTCATAGCGCGCCACCGAGTGGCGCGCTATGAACTTGTAGGTCTGCTATTTTTTAAAAATCGTTAAAATGTGCCTCAAATCTTTCCGAAAATTGTCATGATTTAGAAAACGTTTTTTTTTAAATTTCGACGTCAGGCCTGAATGGATTAATTGATGGTCTTGAGATATACCACCAGAATGCATAACTAGCCTAAAGAGGCTTGACTTTGTGAAACCACTCAAAGACTTATCTGTACTGTACTGTACTGTACTGTACTGTACTGTACTGTACTGTACTGTACTGTACTGTACTGTACTGTACTGTACTGTACTGTACTGTACTGTACTGTACTGTACAGTGTATGTTTTCTTGGGTCAATGTTCTTTTAGTCACTGTTAAGCACTGAATTAATGTTATTCGTGGTATATTTTTAAATGTCATTGAAGGGAAATATGGTAAAGAGAGAACAAATTGTTGATAATAATGCACTGCACGCCGGACCCTCTGTCTTGGGATGAATATTGGTGTTGTAAAGCTGGTCTAGGGTGTTTTTAGGTACCAATAACTTGGTCAGTGGTTGTCATTGTTCCCCAGTCAACTAGAATGTTTAGTGTGTGATTTATGGGGGGATGTTCCACTCAACACTTGAGTCTTTGTTTTGTTATGAGGCAAGCCTCATAGCAATGGGTATTGGAGATTAAATCTGCACTGGATACAAATACGAGTATGACATAATATGCTTTAATGCACTCAGAATATTCCAGGACCGATTTGAGCTGACATACATAAGGGCAGAGAAGGATGACAATTAGGGATAAAGATGGCAGCCCTGACTGTGCCAGAGGGCCACAGGAGTTGGTCTTTGTGTCTCAAAGTCACAGTTTATTCCTCGCCACTCGAACCCAGTTAACAGGCATTAGGAGTAATTGGGAGGCATACATATACAATTTCAGTATCAGCTGACTATCAAGTTTCCACGTCCTATCTGTGGTAACACATTCATTCATGTTTCCCAATCTCATCCAATTCCCAAATCAGTGGCCCTTTACCTTACCTCTGAACTAGAGCAAACTAGCTATTATATTTTAGCTCCTTGTCCTATTTAGCCTGAGGTACTGAAGTTCGAAAATGAAGTGTCATGTTTTGAAAAGGATTTGTTTAATAGTTTTTCCTGATTTTCTGCCTACTGTTTTGCTTCCTTACATTTGTGTTTTTGCTAAACTTTTTACAATATTTCATTGCGGCTTAGTTAAACGCTTTGTGTGATAAGTGACCAATGCTATTTAATGTGTAATTACTACTACTACTACTACTATTACTACCAAAAATAATAATAATTACTTTGTTTACCTCTCTCTCTCTCTCTCTCTAGACAGGACGCATTGATATGTCATACCCCACTGTATGTGGCCACACAGGACCTGTTCTAGACATTGAGTTTTGTCCTCACAATGACAACATCATTGCCAGTGGATCTGAGGACTGCAGTGTCATGGTAAGACAATACATCAGTGCAATTGCTTTAATGTTTTCAATAAGGCATTGAGTACATTTCCTTTGTTATTAGGCAAGTAAATTAAGTGTTTATGTGCTTTTGCTGACGTCTGACAGGTTTGGGAGATCCCAGATGGTGGCCTGGTCACACCTATGACAGATCCGGTTGTCAAGCTGGAGGGACACTCCAAGCGTGTGGGCACTCTGAGTTGGCACCCCACTGCCCATAATGTACTCATGACTGCAGGTAATAAATACACTCATCCATAAAGCATGCCTGCAAACAGGGTTCCATTTGTTGGGGAGAGGTTTTTTTTTTTTGTAAGATATTTTTGGGGCTTCCTAATACTTTCTGCCTGCCTTTGATATTGCCCCCTTGGTCAAGCTGGGAGGCGAAGATTGCGTTTTCGCTCTGTAGGTGTGTCTGTCCGTTCATCTGTCCATCTGTGTGCAGTAGTAAAGTAGGCCTGTAGAACATAGTTCAAGTAAAAGTTTACATACAAAGTATAGAAAAAGTCCTTCTCTCTGTCCCCCCCCCCCATTTTCTCCCATAAATCGAACCCTGCCTGTAAACACTTTGACTCACAAAAACTGATCAAACTGATCAAACCGGTCCAGAGCCCGGGCAGAGGCCTTTTTGGGGCGGTTCTGGACAACCGTGGGTCCAACCGACTCGACACCGGGCACTGCACGACACCGGGCACTGCACCCCCTGCTTTGGTGTGGAACGTGTGTGTCGAATTTGAAGTCGGTGGGGCTAACGGTTCTCTAGTTACGTGGATTACACACACACAGACAGAGACTTGGTGCATTTATGTTTTCTTTCATCTCCACTCATTGCATGCTACTGCCCTCTGCAGGTTGTGACAATGTGCTGATCCTGTGGAACGTGGCCTGCGGTGAGGCAATGATGAGGCTCGACACAGTACACACTGATATAATCTATAGCGCCGTCTGGAACAGGGACGGCTCCAGGATCCTCACCTCATGCAAGGACAAGAAGCTGCGTGTTCTGGACCCGCACAAGGGGACAGTCATCGCTGTAGGTTCCTCTAGTATTACTGGTCACACTGACTCACACTAATAATGTTTATATAATCCTCAGTACAATACAGGCCCCAAAAGAAGGACATAAGCCCATATTTGCCCCTGTTGGAAAATGGCCCGGCCTGTTTTATGCCCAGCTTTCCTGGGCATGATCATGATAAGCTATGGGCTGATCACCCCATAGCGATGATTTGATTGGCTGAGCAAAGTACCTATTGAAGATAAAAGTGAGGGCAGAAAAGTGAAGACGCCAAAAGTGATTGGCCGGAATGACTTTTGTGATGATTTGATTGGTTGAACACGTAATGTGATGTATGATGAATCTGATGTATGATGATAAGAGCGCCCCGCCCCTCACTTCACACGAGAGTGATTTTTTTAAACACTCAGAAAGTTAATGTCTGCCTTCAAAATTTCATATCTTTAATGCCACAACAACTTTCTTACAGGGCAGAATCTTGAATTTCCCCAGAATCTTAAATTATTTTCTGGAAAGGTTTTGTTAACTGGAAAAGTTTTGTTAAAATCCCATTTTAATGCAAAAAATGTCTTTTCGTGACCCAATCCTGGCTCACAACTATAGATTTTCCTCACAGAATTAACCTCTGTGTCCTCCGTTCTCTGGTACGCACAACCAACCATCATCAGTGCTCCTCCCTTCACTGACACCACCTTTCTGTCTTATAGGAGAAGGATAAGCCTCATGAGGGATCCAGACCCATCAAGGCATTGTTCGTGTCTGATGGGAAGATCCTCAGTACAGGCTTCAGTCGTATGAGCGAGAGGCAGGTGGCACTCTGGGACCCGGTATGTGTCAAGTTTTATATACATATAACATAAACATATACACGTTACACGTAAGACAACAGCTCTTCACTATCACCTGCTTGGAAAAACATGGAACTACAAGTTTAGTGTTTAATTTAAGTATTGTTTGATTAATGTGCCAAATAGGTCGCATGATCACAGAATCTGGAGTCTGCAGAGCCAAGACAAAACCCACTGTAAAATGGGGCATAGCATAGCATAAAATGGGGCATAGCAGTGGGCATGGTTTTCTGGTTCCACTGAAAAATTGGCCATTCATTTCCCCCATAGAGATTTACAAAAATATATTTATATCAATTATTTTAAGCCTAGAATCAAGCCATCCAGGATCCTGGTGATTCATGCCCATAAAACCTTTGATTCTGTGAAAAAATAAAAATGCCAAACAAAGGGTAACCTATTTATCAAATGTAGTATAATATAATTAAATATTCAATTATTTATTTTCACAGAATCAAAGAATCAAATCAATAATTGATATAAATATTTTTGTAAATCTTTATGGGAAAAAAATGAATGGCTGATTTTTCAGTGGAACCAGAATACCACACCCACTGCTATGCCTATAGGCATTGATGGCTCGGGCCGCTGGCGTAGCGGTCCTGGCACCTTCAGCCTGGCAGCGTGTCGCTGGTTCGAATCCCGATCCTGGCGACCTTTGCTGCGTGTCACTCCCCATCTATCTCCCCGTTTCCTGTCAGTCTACTGTCCTATAAATAACGGCATAAAAGCCCCAAAACAAATTTTAAGATAGCCATCGATGATACAGTTTATAACACATTTCATTTCATGTTAAATTCTAAATGTTTTCCTTTCCCTGAATGTGTGTTTCAACAGAACAGCTTCGGAGAGCCACTCACCTTGCAGGAACTGGACACCAGTAGCGGTGTCCTCCTCCCATTTTTTGACCCAGATACTGGCGTCGTCTACCTCTGCGGCAAGGTTCGACTTTTAGAGATCTCTCTCTCGCTCTCTCAGTCTCTTCCTCTATCTCTGGGCATTTCACCCTGCACTTTCCCTCTGACCCATACGCACACAAGCATGCACTTTTGCACGCACGCCTTCATGTCCCCAGTTAGACATTCCGTCACCAATAAGCAATAAAGTGGTTTAATGTCAACGTTTCTCCCAAAATTAGGCCATGATGTGGCCAGGAACACAGATGCACGCACGCTGACACACACACACACACACACACACACACACACACACACACACACACACACACACACACACACACACACACAAACACACGCACACTTAAAACATGTCGTTTCTTTATCCTTTAAATAGGGGGATTGCAGTATCCGTTACTTTGAGGTGACAGATGAGGCTCCATATATCCACTACCTCTCCATGTATGGCAGCAAGGAGAGCCAGAAGGGGATCGGATACATGCCGAAGAGGGGACTGGAAGTCAACAAATGTGAAATTGCAAGGTAAAATATTTACAGTTGCAAATTGATGATCCAGCTCATACAGTTGGAGGCCATCGATATTGTCCTTTTCTTTTTGCTGAGGTTTGCGTGATCTGCGCAAAACCCCTTTTGGTGTTTTAAACATTATGTTATAATTTAGCTATTGAAAAATAGCAGATCTACAAGCTCATAGCGCGCCACCGAGTGGCGCGCTACGAGCTTGTAGGTCTGCTATTTTTGAAAAATAGTGAAAATATTTATTTCAGAAAACTGGAGGATTTAGAAGGATTTTTTTTAATTTTGAGGTCAGGCCTAAATGGGTCAAATGATATATATTTTGTATTTTTTTATATCCAGATTCTACAAGCTCCACGAGAGGAAATGTGAACCCATTGTCATGACCGTGCCCCGCAAGGTAACCAACATCTTCTGATCTCACACTGAAGCACACTTTCATAACGTGTTATATATTGTTCAAAATTGATGAGTCCCAGAAAATAGCTTTTTCCCTCACAACTCTGCACTTCGCCTGTGCAGTCTGATCTGTTCCAGGAAGATCTCTACCCAGACACCGTTGGTCCAGAGCCAGCCGTGGAAGCTGACGAGTGGTTTGGTGGCAAGGCGGATGCCCAGCCAATCCTGATCTCATTGAAAGATGGGTTTGCAACAACCACAAAGACCAAGCAGTTCAAAGTTCACAAAAGTCTCATGAAGACCACAACTGCTTCCATGGGAGATCAGCAAGACAGCTGTGGGGTGAGGAAGTTAAAACTTCAATTCAGCCATCCTTATATAACTTATGCAAATCTCTGAGTCAACCTCAAACTCGGCATGCGTATTGCCGAGGAACCGAAGGAGTGCAGTACCCAGTGTGAAGTCGGTCGGATCGGCGGTTGTCTAGAACCATCAATCTGACCGACCGTTGATATGCCCATATATAGACAAATCCACGGTGCCCTGGGTGCAGCCATTGCTGAGGTGTACCATTAAGCGCAGCTTTACACCTCAGCACTGATTAGCTACACCTGGCCTACAGGGCACTGCTCCGTGGATTCGTCTCTACACATGGGTACAGGTACTCTGACGGGTACAACGGGTAATACAAAACCAAAATTTCATCATTCTTTAAGTAGCATGTGACGTGTGAAACTAGGGGGTGTTCAGGATTCTGAATCCATTCCAAGCATTAGTTTTGCACAAAAAACACTCCTTGGGCTAAAAACAGCCATAGCTACTTGCCCAAATGGTCAGCACATTTGGTTGTTAATTGTATGGTTGTTAATGGTATGGTCACATATTATGCTAATTACTCAAATTGCTCAACATGCAACTTTTAGCAACCAAGCTTAATCTCATCTGTTTAGCCTATAGATATAGAGTTTACATTAAAGGGATAGTTCAGATTTGTTTTGTTTAAGTTGTATGAAATAGGCTACTTGCCATTAATATAGTGGTTGCAACTGTATTAATTGATTGCCAGAGTCCTGTGGTGGGAGTTCTGCTCTGGTTTTGGTGAATATTAAGTAGTTCCGGTCATTTTGCGGGGGCCATTGGGTCCACAAAACTAGCATAATTTGTACTGTTAACCTATTTTGAAAATATTAGCGCAACTTTCGTTCAACTTTGACCCCTCTATCACATGGAACTCTTTTTTGGGCGTAGTGATATGGACACAAAATACATAGTTCCGTGTAATATGTTTAGGATCCATGATAATTGGATGGATGCTGTCATGGTCGAGGGATTCTGCCCTTCCAAGTCTACCTCCCACTCTACTGAGACCAAGATCAGGGTCGTGTTCAGGAGACAGGGGGAGTAGTTTATGTAGTGTTGGGCCATGTTTGAGTTGTGATCTGCCGCCGCATGAAGCATATTGTTTGTTTCCTCCATGAGATCATCCCAGCTGCTGTACTTGTTTGGAACAGGGAGGTTTGTGTTGTCAGACAACATCACTTGATTGATTGATTGATTGATTGAAGTATTTATTAACAGTTTGCAGTATTACAGTACATTTCAAGCACAACTTCAATACAAAAACTGTTAACTGTGGACGACACCATGCATAAAGCATTACACAGGGTCCACCATTTTCAATTCATCAGAACATTCAGAGACGTGCAAATATACACTTCTATATATTCTTCACTGTGCCACAGAACATTGACTTCCTAGTTCCTACGTTCCGCAACAGGTTCTGATCCAGAAAGCGTTTGTTTGTTTTGATGGCATTTTACTCCTCAGAAAAACACTGAGCCATGTGTTGGGCCATGTTTGAGTTGTGATCTGCCGCCCCTTGAAGCATATTGTTTGTTTCCTCCATGAGATCATCCCAGCTGCTGTACTGTACTTGTTTGGATCAGGGAGGTTTGTGTTGTCAGACAACATCACTGTGCCACAGAACATTGATTTCCTAAGTTCCGCCACAGGTTCTGAACCAGAAAGCACATCTGGATTGGCTGGCCAGCAGTCAGAAGTCATCAAGAGCAATGGAGGGCCTTGATTCCATCTGTGTGGCTGAGACAGTTCAAGGAGGGTTTTGCCACGTGTTAAATCATCAGCTGAATTACTCTTTGAGTCGACATATCTCCAGCTCTTTGTGTCAGTCAGTGTCTGAATCTCAGCTACTCTTGTGCCAACAAATACCTTGTAGCGACATGAGTCAGATCTTGGCCATAAATGGTAAATGGTGCATTTATATAGCGCCTTTATCCAAGGCGCTTTACATAGATTGTGCATTACATTCACCCATTCATACACTGATGGTGGCGGAAACCATGCAAGGTACCAACCAGCACATCAGGAGCAATTAGGGGTTCAGTGTCTTGCTCAAGGACACTTCGACACTAACTCTGGGGAGCCCGGGTTTGAACTGGCGACCTTGTGGTTACCATCCGGAAACTCTACCCCTGAGCCACCGCCACCCCAGCCATGATAGGACAGTTGTGGAATCTGTCCAAAGGGTCACTGTATGGTTGTGGCTCAGTTTCCGGGTCGAAGGACCATTTTGTTCAAACTGGAGCCACAAACCACCAGGAAACAAGGATTCCGAATCAATTATCCAGTTTATTTTGCAGGATAATGATGAAATCATATGAAACCAAATGGTTTCATATGATGATTGCTATGGTTCTACAAAGTAAACACGGGAAAATAAACAAGTTATAATATCTTTCTATATAAAACATCAAATTATAAATTATGAATAGACTTCCATAGTCTGGCCTCTAAATACTTTGATAATTGTTACTGCACTAAATAATCTGACAGGTACAATGAGTATTGTTATTGTGTAACCGTAGGGGTAACTATGTGCTCCAACGGGCATTACACTAGTTATATAGAAAGCACACTGTCACTGTTCTCTGATCAGGGTCTCGGTCTCCTGAAAACAAGTCTTAGGCTTTTTTCAAAACCTTTTTAACTTTTTTCACCTTTTCAAATGAAAGAGACAGTTAATTAGCCTTTACTCTCTGTCGTTGTTACTATGTTAGTATGACTAAGTCTCTCTCTTTCCCTCTGTCTATTTCTCAGGAGGTCCAGTCTTTGCGGAATGAGGTGAAGCAGCTCAAAGAAACAATAGCAGACCTGACCAAGCGTGTGAGCAAGATGGAGAGCAAGCTTTAGAGGAGAGAAGGAAAGTTTGAAACAAACAAATATGAGTGGAATAAAATTACGTGTAGAACAGAAAGAAAGTTGTGGCTTTCAGTTTTCTGATAGCGCAAGAGACAAAAGGGAGAGAAAATAAAATACACAAGATTTAATGAAATTTCAGGTACCACTGCCAAATATAAATGTTTGGTTTCGTTTTGCTTGAAGCTTGAATTTGTTTATTTGTTTTTTCTGATCAATTAGAAAATAATTACAAATGTTTTAATATATGCCTTTTCATATTTTCAAATAAAGTCTGTATTATTTTCCAAAACAAATGGAGTCATGTCACTTTACCTATCCTACTGATTTTGGTGACCCCATGCACAAGACAATTTCAAAATCCAAGCACACCTGCTGATCATGGTGGATGAACCCACACCACTTGACGGACAGAAACACACACAACATTTATTTTGTATTACATTTGAAGCATTTATTGATCATTGCGCAACACTGACAATTACAAAATACAATGATACTGATGAACAACTGGAAATACTAGTTTTCTTACACATGTTCCCTGAGGCCAACTTAGGTGCCTTTTTAACAGCATTTCTGATTAATTTCATAGTGAAAAGGATAAACTACAAAAATAGAAGAGAAAGAGGGAATGGGATAACATATGACACAATCTGAATGGTTTATGAGGAATACTACTTCATATCAACCATTCATACAGTATGAACAAGCTAACCTCAAACAGTCTCTTTTTTTTTGAACGAACTTGAACTGTAGGCTGTAGGTTATGAACTTGCCTATAGGTCTATATACGATAAATGTATTTTGGACACAAAATATGGAAAACCACACAATCCGCTCCTTACTTCCGTTTGGTTTTACAAACCCAAACACCTAACAGTGAAATGAAAGAAATTGAGCCAGTCATTAATATTCCATAATTATTTACAACCACCTCTTTCCGCCTCTATCAACAATACCGCCTTCCTTACGTCCTACAGTCCCCCCCAAACCCTCCAATCAATCCACATGTCCCCGCTTTTGCATGAATATTATATTACACATAGTTTTTGTTCGCTGGGGCGGGAGCACTGCTGTTGCTGTAGTATTTGGCGGTTCCCCCACCGGACTTGGGCCTGCTGAAGCAGCAGAGAAGGCCTCCAGCCAGGATTAGTAGAGCTCCTCCAGCCCAACCTATGAAAATGCAGGCTCCCAGTTCCTTCTTCTGGGATGCCATCACTAATGGATTGTTGAAGGCGGAGATGATGTTGTGGGCGGACCAGCTGACTGGGATGAGTATCAGCAGGCCTGCTATTATCATGCCTATCCCCGCGACCAGGCTGATCTTGGCCTTGGCGTCTTCGTTTTCCACACAGGTGGTGAAATCGGCGCCGGCAAAGAGAATGAGGAGCGTGAGGCCGGTGATCATTAGGCTGATGATGAGCATGGCCCGAGCAGCCTGCAGGTCAGCTGCGAGCACCAGCAGGGAGTCGTAGGACTTACACTGCTGCTGGCCAGTACTCTGTACCACACAGGTCATCCAGAGGCCCTCATTAGTGCTCTGTGGAGTAAGAGAGAATAAGAGAGAGAGATTTTATAAGTGTTCTTGGAATTCGGATGTTTTTATGTTTTTTATAGTGACTGTTCTGATGGTACATTGACCATATTCATGTGCACCCTGACCCCTGCCCCGAGTATGACATGAGACAAAATGACAAAATGGCCAACTGTGTTCATATGGTCAATAAGTCCTGTTTTGATTACCTGTGCAGTGACAATGTTGGATCCCACAAATGAGGAAACCTTCCATTTTGGAACCGCACAGCACACAATGCCCCCAATGAGACCAATGATCCCAAGGGCCACACAGACGATTTGTACGCCCGAAGATCCCATTCTAGGAAGAACAGAGAGAAAAGAAAAGGTTAGAGACACCAGATAATTCATCATGAGTATGACTTATAATAAATTGACATTAATTCAAGATTAAAGGATGGTCTGTGTTGAAATGTTCCTGTTACAGTACGTCCTACTCGGGGTGAGAAACCCCACCTGAGTGAGCTGACAAATGTCTGTAACTTAGTCAATACTTTAACTAGAAACACATTCAAGTTATGTTTGAGTTCAGTCAAAATTATTTAAAACAGTGGATTTCAGACATTTATATTTCTTTCTTTCTTCTCATTTTAACATATCATTATTCATTAAGCAACTGAGTATGAAGGCACAGTGTATGTGTAATCTCATAACTGTGTCACGCACCATTTTGTAACCGAACAAACAACTAACCCTAACCCCCACACACACATGTCCTGACAGGCCTCTACAGTATAGTGTAGTGTAGCTCTGTGACTGTGATTAAAAACAGGGTCTCAGAAACAGCCACAGGGCTTTCCTCAAGTCCTGACAGGCCCTGCTGCCACCCCATTCTGCTGCTACCACTGCTCAACACAGCCACGCCTGCTACATGGAAACATCTCCCTCACATTCTCTATCTTCCTGTCCATTGTGGAATCACCACTAGGGTCCGATTTGGGGGGGGGGGGGAATCCCTCATATGTTATTGTTGCTAATATCACAATCGCCATTAAAGCTTTTTTTGTACCAATTTTGGGGGATTTCTCTAAATATATCAACATTTTCATTTGAAAAGAATAGCAGATCTACAAGTTCACAACGTATCGGGATGTGAAGAAAATACCCCTGCATACAGATTATCAGAATAATGCAGGCCTCACCCATCTCAAAATGTTAACATATCTGATCTCATCTAATCTTATTTGATAGAGTACACCCACAGAAAATAGTTGCACACAAATGTATTTTAAAAAGGCCATGTTTCATTCTTCTGCTGAGAAACCACTCGGTCCTGTGTAAAGATTTTAGTTTTCTTTTATCTCTATTAAAATAAAATAAATCTTTGAATATCAAATAAATGCATTTCTGATTGTTTACATTGAGAGCCAGATAACTTGTGGGATTAAATACAATACAAAAACACATTTGCGGCTGTACCTAAAGAAGCCTTTCAGGTGACGTGCATTGTGTAGTTCTTTGCAGCTTTGTTTTTGTCCTTTGATTTTTTGGGACATTAATTTGCACCCTAATGAATTACATTTTTAATAGTGGCTCCCTTTTCTTGTTTGTTTAATAAAACTAAACATTGAAAATCATACACACTGACTGCATAGTGCATACACAGAAAAGGAGAAAGAACATTCAAACTACTTCCCTCATCTTCTGCAACAATACAGAATATTGCCTCTTTTCCAAACCCGCCAAAGATTTTAGTACGTTAAATGAAATCAAATTGAAATACCGTATAAAAGAACGCATACCTTTTGTGTTGTGTCTTCTTGTCTTTGACAGCAGAAAAAAAGCCCTGTTCTCTTGCTGCGATAGATGTTTGTTCTGAGTCTGTGAAATATGATGGGGTTATTTGTAGAGGAATGTGGGGTGTAGGGTGGGGTTGGAGGTAGGGAGGTGGGAGGTAGGGAGGTGGGAGGTGCTGAAGACCAGCATGGACTTGTCTGATACATATCTTTCCCTCTCTTTTTCCAACCCTGATTCAGGTCTCCATTCAATTGAAGACATGTGGAGGTACTGGTACTCCTCAGACAGTTTTGTGTATGCAAACACTTTTTGTTACAGTATGAGCTTACTTTAGCATGTTTTCTAAATTATTTGGTCCATGACTGGAAAAAAAATTGCCCTGTAGATCTTGATTTATCACTATTACATTAATATGTCATTGCATTTTTTCAAAACTATTTGGTCCATGACTAAAAAACAAACAAAAACAATTGCCCTGTAGAAGAAGAAATCTTGATTGATCACTATTACATTAATATTACATTAATATGTAATTGACTCTGGAACCCTCCAGGCTATGGAAAAACCTCCCCAAAAAGCAAAAATACTGTAGTTGTGACAACAATGACAACAGTGAGTCACTTTGATTTCTTGGATTTAAATGCTGAACAAATAAGTCATACCCAGTATTCCACATCTGCATACCATGGCCTCTCCTCTCTGTCGAAACTATGGGTGACGTATGTCAGCAGACTAATTTAGGAGACCGAGACTGAGTGGGCTGAACATTTACGTAATAGTGATCTGAGTGTCATGGATTTGTGGATCATGGGAAAGAGGGATAGGAAAATGATTGTTGTGAAACAACACAAAGCTGTTGCAGATATAGTACTATAGTACAGTACACACAGATACACATGCGCGCACACGCACACGTGAGGAGGAAGCCCAAAAAACCTTTGTGAGGCCTTTAGGAGGGCCATTCGAGCCGTTGCCCAGGTGGAGCCTGCAGAACCATTGTGGCTCAAGAATTCACCACTTCTGAAAGTGTCTGGTGCTGGTGATACATCACTGAGGATACATCCCAGGTATTTTCGTTCTTCTTTAATACATGAATAGAAAACAAAACATCTTTCTATGTTTCTATTAATGTATAGCTATAAAATTCTACTTTTATAGCTATTTAGTCATGTGAGTTTTACACCACAAAATAGACAGACACTATGATTTGTCCAGATATAGGCCTAGTGTAGTCAGGGATCCCAGTAATCCCACATATTTCTACAATTATTTTTCAAAACTATTCCATAACTTCTACACAATATTTGACCCCATTTATATTACTTTTGGAGAGTATATTTTGCATCCTATCTACGATGTCCTGAGCTGTTGGGTGCCCTAGGAACTCCAAGCCTTCATATTTGGGATTAGACTCTCCCCCTGTGCTCTCTCTTGAGCTTGGCTTTCGAAAGCCATACAGCATTAAACACACACTTTCTAGGCAGGGTTGCAGATAAGCAAACTGCTTACGTTTTTAAATGTTAACATCCCTGTGTCAAAAACTGCATACGGCTACACCAATGTGTACCACGTGATTGATTTATATTGCATCCAAACAGCTCAATGATTCCAACGTGCAAGGCTGTCAGCCTGTCACATGGTATATATAAGTAACTGATCGACAATGCATCATACAGGTAACAGGTGGACTCTCTTGTAAACAAGTGTAATGCTTTATGGTGTCGTCCACTCACAGTTAACAGTTTTTGTATTGAGTTGTGCTTGAAATGTACTCTTACTGCACTTACTTCAATCAATCAATCAATCAATCAATCATGGTCCTATGATTGCGGTGGGTGCGATGTTTTGCTAGCTTGTTGCGGCCACATGTCGCATTTACTATGAAATCGGGCATTTCCTGTCAGTTGTTTGGTTGGTCATGCCCCCATGTATGGTCATGCCTTGTGACATCACGTGATGTCATCAATATTAAGCCCCTATATGGAGATCCCTGATGTCATCAATATTGGCCAGCAACTCTACTTCTGACCTCAAACCCTTAAATCTCCATATATGGAGATGACCTGTTCTGACATTCCATAATTTGATCGTTCCCCATCCATCCTTCCTCTTTGATGTCTCCCTTTTGACTCATACCTGTCCATTTAAACTCTAGACGGGCCTGCCCCAAAGTTATTAGTGCAGACGCGCCCAGCAGCCGGCGAGAACTAGAGTTCTCAACAGGCCGAAAATTCAGACCCAGCCCTACCTGGGCCCTCATCAAACCCTGTACACTCAAGACACTGCCCCCGCTGCCACCCTTAGATCTCCATATATGGAGCTGACCTGTTCTGACATTCCATATGTTGATCTCACCTCATCAAACCCTATACACTCAAGACACGCTCCATATATGGCCAGTACAGAATTTATTCCATATGTTGATCTGACCCCCCATTCCAAAGCGCCAAGTAGATCATTTGTTTTAGTTTTTTTTTTTTTTTTTTTTTTTTTTTTTACAATTTGTCATGTGATGTCTGTCATAGTATGGATGGAGTATACATTTGCTAAAGTCATGCAGCCTGTGCAGTGCAGCACAACACTTTATAGCAATAACAGTTATGCCTTTTGTGTCATGTAATACATGTTTTGGGATGTGTTAGTAATAGTACAAATTACAAAACAACCGGTATTCAAATCTTTGCCAAAACATTCTGTTAATTCCAAACCCTTTACAGGCATGGAAAACAGTTTTTCTCATTTCAAACTTTTCCCAGGCCGTGGGAACCCTGGCTAGTACATGCAGGCAGACGCACGCACACCGAGAGAGAGAGAGAGAGAGAGAGAGAGAGAGAGAGAGAAGCACCCCAGGGGCAATTCTAGGAGCAGAACTTTAGGGGGGTGTCTAACATCGCCACCAGACTTTCCACGGAGCCTCAGAGTCTGCCCCTAATGACAATGTCATGCATTGCAAACAGTACATACACTACAGTGCCTTGCAAGTGTTTACTCCCTGATAAACATTGAAGGCAGTGTATGCATAATCTAGTGTAACAAATCTAACTGTGTCAGTGTGTCACACTATATATTTTTAACTGAACAGACAACTAACACCCCTCCACACGTACGCACGCACGCACACGCGCGGCCACGCGCACGCACGCACAGGTTTATGACGCCACTTTGAGAACCACTGTCATATAGTAAGTAAGTAGCCTTGCCGAGCCATGAGGCCCATAGGGCAGGAGCCTATCTCCTGTTTCTGTAGCGTGAGGCAGCTTGATGTACAAGTACACCCCCTGGACATGACGCTAGTATGTCACAGGGACTTACCCCCAATCCAACCCTTGGTGTCCAGCAGGGAGGCACTGGGTCCCATTTTTAGAGTCTTTGGTATGACCCGGCCGGGGATTGAACCCCAACCTCCCAGTCTCAGGGCGGACACTCTAACCACAAGGCCACTGAGCTGTCTACTGTCATATAGAACAGTACATTATATTATAACACTAATACTTTTAATGAATTAGCCTACTAAGTAACATGAGTTTTATACTACTAATGTATTTTAAAGAATGCCATTTGCAAAAGTATTCCACCCCTTTCACTTTGGAAAAACTCAACTGAATTTAATTAGGTTATACATCCAGGAGCCTGTCAGTAGTCAAGGGGAACTATCAGATCAACGCGTTTACATCAGCGAGGAGCCCATACCAACTGTGGAAGAGAAGCCAATCAAGAGCCTCGGACATTGGTACGATGCAACCCTCAGGGACACAGTCCAAGTGGAACAGCTCAGACAGGATACCAACTCAGAGCATCTACAATCTACAAGACCATTCTCCCTGGCAGGCTGAATGTTTGGTGTCTTCAGTTGAGTTTGGTCACCTACCTCGATCCTCGGCTGATGTGGCCTCTGACCATCTATAGGTGCTGATGTCAAAGGTTGACAAGCTGAGAGGTTGGTCAGTTCCTTTGCCATGCAGGAAATGGCTAGATCGTATGGGAAAGGTATCCTGGCACTTCCTCTGCCCAGCCTATCGCAAAAACAGGGTTTGTTCCAACGCTGACAATGTCTGTAAATATACCACAAAACCATTTTTATGGTAAAGCATATCCCCACAGGCCCACAATATAACTGTTTAGTCACAGTAACATACCCAAATGTATCTGTCAGAACATTCAGCAATTTTATTTCCATATCAACTTTAGATATGCTGACATGCTTTAGAACAACAACTACTACTACTACTACTATTACTATTACTACTACGAACATTAAAGGTGTATTTCGCCGCCACCTACCTACTGTACCAAAAACCGGAGTTTGTAAACATCATATATATTCATATTAAACGCATAGAGCTGATTACACCTGTTTTATTGTGCAATTCGAACTTTGAACACTTGGTGTCACTCTTTTGGGGCATTTGACCAGGCATTGATGTCATCGTGAAACGACCGGGGGCTGGGCAGCGCTACTGTAAAGACCGATGCGGTGCCTATCCAATCCGGTGCGAGAGTTGGGCTTTAAAATTGTACAGTGAGCCAATCACGATGTAGTAAAATCCAAAGAACTGGCCGTGTATCAACCTCTTTTCAAGAGTCTGAAAAAACACGGCCCTTGCCCCTTTTAAAGTTCCGTGCTGCTGCTGCTGGCCTGGGGGAAGATAAGGGAAGGGGCCTGACTTGCGGAGGGAAACGGACTACATTGAAACTAGAAACGAAAACAAACACACCCTCAGCATCGTGATCTACACTCGGAGGCATCGTTGTTCAGTCGAGGACAAGGTCTGGTGCTGTTTAATGTGGCTATATATAATTTTTGCTAATAACGCTGGCTAACTTGCTAAGCTAGTTTAGCCGTGTTGCTAACCCATTTCCTAGTTGCTAGTTAGCTTAGCTTCCACCGTCAGCTCTGAGTGATTGCTCAAGTCAGCTAACATAGCTCTACTGTGAGATGTGCTCACTACACTAGCTATAGGCCAGGGAATGCTGTGAATAACCGACTGAATGTCCGTCTTTTGTTCGCTTCTGTTCTTACAATCGAAGGTGCTGCATGACATAAAGGTGCTGACTGACTGAGAACGTCAAAAAAATAAAGAAAATGGCGGAGCCGGACAAATTAAACATCGACTCCATAATTCAGCGTCTCTTGGAAGGTGAGAAGGACTCGCATTTTAAACGCTCACTGTACAAAGCTATGTAAATAATGTACCAATCTTCATGGTGGTTTGGTTAATTGTTTTGGTGTGTATTTCCTATTTCCTGGAACATTTGGTAAGTCAACGCTAGTCAGCTGAGTTGCATACAGTAGTGCTAGCCAAGCTCTCACACACTTTGAACGAGCGTTATTGTTGGTTCTTGCGGACAAAAATGGCTCAAGTTTGTGATACTACTTTGGGGGGAATCCAATCCATTTGGCTGTTTATAGATCTTAATTGATGGTATGCATTATTTGGTTGAGATGCTGAGAAATGTGCACAGTACACGCAGTGAAGTAGCATGTGTTGGCCTGGCTTACACCCCCTTGATGATGGAATACTAGTTTAACTATACTTTCCAGCCTGCTGATTTCTAAGACCATGGCCTGCAATGATACAGAACTATTTGCAATTATGCAACAATTCATTTAAATGTAGTTCATTTTTGTATTTTTAGTTTTTTACACTCATACACTCATATTTCAACTAATCCAAAAGGTGCCTTTGATGTCAGAACAATGTAGCAGCATGGTGTTAAGTTAATCTTTGTTCATTATCTGTTTTGAATTATTTACATCTAAATAAATATATTATATTATTACAGTCTGTTTTCTACAGCCATAGCTTTATCTCTCCAAATCTAAAGTCTATTATATGCCCTATTTGTGCTAAATGTGAATAGTTAGACGGGCAGTAGAGCCATGAGTTTAATGGGAAAGGATGCTTTCACTGGGTGCCTGTTTGGTTTAAATGGAATATTTGTAATTACCTATTGGTTCACTCTAGATTTTATCAAGAAAAACAGTCATATTTTTGTTACTCCTGTGTCACTAGTTGGAAAAGCATAGTTGTCATTTACACATGTCAAAACACATTTATGTTATCATTCAGTTCAGAGGCTAAATAATGTTTTTGTTTTTACTATTCTTGTGAATCATAGGGTTCATTTAGACTGACATTAACAGATGGTGAGCAGGATTTGCTTTAAAATTCCCAATCAGAAAATTCCTAACTATAATGTCAAATGTCTAAACTGCCTGCTGTGAGACATGTATTCATCATGGTTGTAGTTGGTGTATGAAAATACTGGTCTCACTGTTTTCCCTATCTTAAGATCCACATGATGATGGTTGTATAATGGGTTATCACAGAGAAGCATGACTATATAGTTCATATAATCACAGGAACAAGGTTGTGAGCTGTGACTTGGTTTAATATCCTATCCTTGCAGCGCAGGTGCATAGCACATTGGCACTGCATCCATTCTTGTCTATGACTGATAGGTTACCGTAGATATTAATATATGTTTATTGTTTACCTGTGATTCATAAGAACGTTACTAACTCGGATGGACTTGATGACTCTTTTCTTTGGCAATTATGTCATTTATTACATCTGTATTGCCTGTGGTCGTTCTCATGGAAAGTTAGGTACGGTTGTTGGGTGTTCTGTTTTTAAATGTGTGTGGGACAGGGTAACGTCTATCTTGAATACATTTGGCTAATACCTTGTATTTATTTGTTTTACATTCCTAAATATAGACACTGTCCTATTAGTTAAAGTTGTGCTGGTGTAAGTGATTTTGATTATTCACAAATGTGTGTACAGCTTGAACCCCCTGGGAGTTTGACTTTGACTGTGGGCCCCAGCAGCTGCAGGACTGTGTTTTGTACACAGATTTACTTGGGCCGTGATAAGGTTGTCTGCCAAACCCAGGAGAAAACAAACCGGCCCGATATAATGGCAGTATTTATATCCTATTATGTAACCTAGCTGACCCTTTTTTTTTTGTTGCCAGTTTCAGATTGTGGCTTCAGTGGTTGGAATATCTCAATACAGATGTAATGTTCATATATTATTAATACAACCTGTCTACTTCTGAGCAAACATTTATTGAGCAAGGAATAACAATCTTTTGATGTAACATTATGTAGTGACAAAATTCATTATCGCCTTCACAGCTCAGCAAACCCACCTGCCTGTGTTTGCAGATCAAACCAATTAAATGTGTTTGGATAGTGAGAGGTTTCAGTTAGATTAGCCATTAGAAGGTCTTTATGAACCTGTCTGTCTTGCCAGTAGTATGTCTGGGGAGCATGACATCACATAATCCTGCCCACCACGGCACCCAGCACGGGGCAGGGAGATGGGCACTAAAACAAACTGTTGATTCTGCTGCTCCCTACTCCCCTCCAATGGCTTTGCTATTGTGCTGGCCCAACTTTTTCTTTTCTAGCCCGTGCTCAACACAGCGGAAAGCCTTTTGTCCGTGGCCCCCAGCCTCTCTCCCACACCCCAATCTAACTAAGCTCACGGTTGCCCATCGGCTATGTGGCTAACTTTGGAATAAGCTCTGTGATGGCTTAGCTGGTCATAATCCAGGTTTAAAGTGACGAGCACCGCTACAGTATTTATACCTACTTCTCACTGTTACGGGCAATGTTTGTAGTTGGTGCCTTGAGATGGAGGCTACTTTATGTTTTCTCTTCACACCCATTGGTGGTTTCTACTTAACATTAACCCTTAAATGTGTATAGATTCAATTCACAAGTTTGTACTTGCTGTTCTAATAATCATCCCACTTGGCTATGCTTGCTTGGCATTTCAAGCTGTTAGCTTGTGGCTGTGTATTTCAGTGTTTAATAGCAACAACGGCTCAATCAATCACACCCATATAATGTTTGTTATAGAAAGCTTCACTTGCAGCCAGCAAGGTAATGTCACCGGAAAAATGTGATACTATTCCTTTACCAACATATATGAAGTAATCTTATGTGATCCCCTCGTACAGCTTCTGTGCTGCTCATGTATCCTGTTGAACATGTAGGAAAGATGATTGGTTCTAATGGTACAAACAACCCAGGTTCCAAATTCCATCAATTCTTGCACAGGCACACCTACATTAAGGGGTGTCAATTGGGGTCCCAGGGGATGGCAATAGGGAATGCAAGGCTGACATCACGGTAGGCTGTCACGTCTACCGGCGCCATTGTGATGGCCTACAAGTCCTACATATTAGATGTGCATCAAGTGTATAAAGTTGGTGTTTGAGTGTTTAATGCACAGTGCTGGAGCTCTTTCAGTTCGCCAAAATGGGATTTATTAAGCCTACTTGAGTAGCCTACTGTTTTGTGAAATACAACAAGTAGGCTTCTCACCATAAACAAGGTCAGAATAAAGGATAGGAAGATAAAATAGATAATGGACTAACACGCATTCATCTCACTGCCGCCTGAGTGTGACTCTCGCGCTATATTATGGATATATAACTATTCTCTCTCTCTCTCATATATCTCACACACGTTATACATTTGCGTCTGTGAGTAGATCGTGCGACCCGTTTCCTACCTGCTGCTCCATCTTTCTGTCAGTCAAACCACCACCTCGGTCATTTAATTATTTAATATCTCCGACCGACGGCGACAGTCAAAGAGAGTCAAGCTCGGCTATAGGTGGCTAACCACAACAAACTAGCCTGCAACATCAAACCTCTATTTATTTACTGCAGAGAGAACACATGTTTGCAGTTTGCCTGATGATCACTTGTCAGTTGTCACTCTTGTGGTGTTTCCCCATCTCCCTTCTTCCATAACCCATAGACCTCAAAATGTATTTTTGTGTATGTTCTCCCCCCCCTGATTAATCAGATATATATTGTTTTACAGTCTATGATTTTAGTCTACGCCCATCCATCCACATGTGAAACTGAAACACATGTAGACACGTTTTCTAGTGTGCAACCATACTTTCATATTTTTTTTTTTTAACCTGGTGTCCCTATTTTGGGAAACATTTATTTTCTCCCACCAAACCAGCGTCTGCAGCCGTAAGTGTAGATCTGTTGTCGAAAGATTGAATGGGCACCCTGCAGTGTGCAGTAGTTATCTTTTATAATTTCTCAAATGATTTAAGCATGCACGACACGTGTGTTTGTTGTTGAAAAACACCATCCAGCCATAGGCTATTTTTAGCCCCATAGTAGCCATCTGTCGGTGTCAGCTCTCAGGTGCATTCAGCAACTTCTTTTCACACCATCCAAAAGACTGATCTCCCGACTTCATTCTACTGCCAGTCTGTATGGTGGTTAAGTGTGGTCCCCTTGTTTCTTAAATGATGCCTGTGCCTACATTGCACAGCTAGCCATCAAAATGTCTAATAATCTAATCTATGCTGTTGCATACTTAGTTGCCTCAAGCAATGATGTTGAGCACTATCCTCGATTGTGGTAAAACTCACAATCAAAGGATGGGATGCATGCTATTTTTTTACTCTATAACGACAAATCCGTGTTGAAATCATATTAAAACAGCCACTCTGTGCCAGCATTTCATCTATGTGTAGTCTATGTTGAGTGTGTGCAGTCATGTCAGTTTCTCGACCATCAAAACAAGCTGAAACACATTTCCACGTTCATAACATGCCTGAAAAACAGTGCCGCGTTGCCAGCGATTCACTGAATTATTTTTATCCATCCGGGGTGAATGCACCTTAAAATGACTCAGCACCACCATCAGGAAACAAATGGTCAATACATTCAAATATAGCACAATCATATTTGTCAAACCACAAAATATTCGGGGCCTACTTAATTTCCCTGTGACCCACTTGAGAGATCACCTGTGGGTCCAACGGCTCACTAAATTTAAAACGGTCAAACAACAATTTTGCCTTTGTAAATGACGTAAAGTGTCATTACTCAAAAATACTATGATATCGTTTATCATGTATATCATATCACTGACAACACAACTTTTCACCATCTTAGCCTCAGTTTTTATTAAAGCTTGCCTGATTTTTTTCCATAGAAGGTAAAGAGAAATTTGTCCAAATGAGTGTGAAAAGTCTCACAAAACCTGTCATGCTACGTATGGAAATGCAGTTTTTCTCCCTATAATCTTTTAAGGCCTGGTGGTATGTAAGCTAACATTTACTAACTACTAGTAATCCCAACTAGAAAAGCGTGCTCCTTGGCACCCAGGACTGTCAGTTGTCGGGTGCAAGGGTGTGGATTCAGTGTCTAGCAGTGCACAGATGATAGGGCGTAGCCGACAAGAGTTTGACGTTCATAATATCGTAGAATAAAATGGGATGCTGGCCATGCAAGATTGTCCATGGATTTGTTTTGTAATTTGATGTCAACAGTGTGCGGTGGACGCATGGTGGATGAGTTTAATGTGTCTTTTCTTATGTGTCTGAGACGCAGGTCTATCGGCACCACCATCTCGATTCTTCTCACTTGAGCTCAATGGGCTCTATGCATGCCATTTTGGAAAGAACTTGGGGGGCCCTACTTCCCTAACAGGTGTTATTTTTGATGCTAATGATGACGGCTCTGTTCCATTCTGGTCAGAGTCGGTGTGCTGCTATTGTGCGCGTTTGCTCACTGGAAACACTCTGCTACACCAGTGGGTCTCAAAGTGTCCTTGAGTGTGTTCCAAATGGCCCTGTACAGTTCTGTAACTCAAGAGTTATGGGTCTCCTTGAAATGAAGAATAATTGAGATTTACACTAAATGGAACAGACTCGAGCCTTAATTAGTATCATCGGTAAAACCTGTGAAGGAAGTAGGGAAGCAGTTGGAAATGGGAAGAGTTATTCTGTGTGCATATAGCCCATATTTGGTTCCAAAGTGAACACTGGAATTACAGGATGGTGTTTTCACAATTGTCTTTTCGCATGGGGAGTGACACAGCAAGTGACGTTGCACTGTGCTCCTTATGTCAATAGACCTTGTGTATCAAAAGGGGATCTGTGGCCTAGTCGCCCTAGTGTATCAAAAGGGGAATCTGTGGCCTAATGCATAAATCAAACTATGGGTCCTTGAAGTTTAAAGAGTTGAGAATTACTGCTAATGCCTTCATTAGACATTTATTTGTGTTGCAGCTGGGAGTCCCTCTCGCACTGGGAGCCCTTTCCGTAGAGGTAGTTACAAAGATTTGCTGTGTTGCCGTCCAACGAGCAAATCTTATCTTTCCAAATAATGCTTAAATCATTTCATAATGTTTTTACCCAAAAAACAGAATCTAAATCAGTTTCAAATTACAGACGAATAGTTTTTAGGGACCAACTTGTTTCTCGTCTTATGTTGTCATTCATCCATTGCTGCTACACTGCCAGTGCCAAAAAAAGGGAGAGGAACTTTGGAAGTGTGATCAAAAAGAACAGATCCACAAGCTAACGTGAGGCATTACCTTCTTGGTCGTTGCACTTCTGTATAAGGAATTGCAACTGATGGAATGTGCACTGTATCATGATGGTAACAATGTCTCTGTAAAGGCAGATTGTGGATAGCACTGTCCCAATTTAATAGTACAAAACCTAACTCCACTTGAGCTGGATGTTTTTTCATTTCCTCAAAGGAACATTTGGGAGTTAGGTGGTTTCTTCCAGACAGCAGAGATATAATATAAAATTGCTTTTCTTTTTAGATGATCATGGCATTACTGTTTGTTGTGCATAATCAAATTATTTTCCATGTTAAATGTTCATAGTACATGTTCCAAAATAGTGGAAATGGCAGATCTTCAATCTCATGACGTGGCTAATTCCACACTGGTGTAAGAATTAATTAATTGATACATGGCAGTGAATGTTAATTGTCAAGTAAACTGTCATGATTGTGACGGTCCTAATTATTTAGACATTAATCGTTAACGATCTAATGTAATCATATTGCACACTCCTAGTAAGTGACTGTCAACTCAGTAAATGGTTCCTTTTTCTAATTCCTTTTGAATGGAGGCAAACAACTATGGTACACTTACACTTAAGGTTGTTTCATACACACCAGGTGCATACTTATACAAATGGAATAATCAGCTGCTTTATTGCAATCTACTTCTGCCATTGCCTGCTCTTTTCTCAAAGTTCTCATTTCACTTTCCCACAATTATCTACCAGACAAAAACAAAATGGGCTGCTTGTCAAAATCCTTGCCAACATGCATGCATGGATGGTTTCCTTTTGATAGCTGAAACTGTGTGAAAACCATTTGAGTTGACAAACCTGCTACATTCCACTACTCTTATCTGACAACAGCAGTGGAGCTACTGACATAACAGCAGCAGCTGAGCTTAGTTTTTACTTTTACTAGTTTATACATTTTCTGATTTGGTTTAATCAGTAAGTTTTTTTTTTTTTTTTCATGGTCTGGAATTGTTTTTATTTATTAAACTGATAATGCAGCTCAGCTCATGGCATTCCAACTCTGCTTCTTCTTTGTAAAGATTATCATCTTTGATATACAAATGCTTACTGGCTTCTTTCAAATTGTGAGCCTTTTGCAGGCTCTTTGCTATAGTTACATCAGCAAAACCATATAGTTACATCAGCAAAACCAATCGAGTGGGGTTGTCTGTGTGGGCTTCTCTTAGACTGGGTTTGATCAGCTTCACAAGCAGCCAGACCTTGCACTCATTGATTTAACCACAGACTAGTTGCATCTGACTTTCTGAGATCACACTATCTAACTCGCGCCTGCATGCAACTGCAAATTCATCATCACTTTGTGGTTAAAGTTCTACACATCTACGTAACCCGTTGAGGCCCCTTTTGTTTACTTCAAATTCTGTGTGTGTGAGACAGTGTTCGGACTGAGCATGGGTCCACTTCTAATCACTGCTCTGTCTCTTTGTCCTGCTTCCAGTTAAGGGTTCTCGGCCAGGGAAGAACGTCCAGCTGTCAGAGAATGAGATCCGTGGCCTTTGCCTCAAGTCTCGTGAAATCTTCCTCAGCCAGCCGATCCTGCTTGAACTAGAGGCTCCTCTTAAAATCTGTGGTGAGTTGTAATGAACTGGGGTCAATGACTGGAAAATAACGAGAGCCACCAGGATGTGCTACATTCACTGGCCTAGAGAATCTGCAGCCTTCATTTCCATTGCCCTACCTGTCACCCTGACGGCATTCCTACTCTCTGTCTCAGAGTAAGAATGCCAGGAGTAGAATGAATGTGTATTAGACTGTGTTGCCCTTTAACAATAGCCGCAATAAAGTTGAAATGAGAACCTAGCCAGAGCTTCAAGTTTTGCAACATACAGTATTTTGACTGTATTCATTGACAGCTCTGTCTATGGTCTGGTAGCCTGTATGCCACTTCTATACTCCATGTTGTTGTCAAGACATGGGGTTCAAATTTTACTTCTCTGCTGCCCCCTACAGGTGATGTCCATGGTCAGTACTATGATCTCCTGCGATTGTTTGAATATGGAGGCTTCCCTCCAGAAAGCAATTACCTGTTCTTGGGTGACTATGTGGACAGGGGGAAGCAGTCCCTGGAGACAATCTGCCTGCTGCTTGCCTACAAAGTCAAATATCCAGAGAACTTCTTTCTGCTGCGCGGCAACCACGAATGCGCCTCTATAAACCGTATCTATGGCTTTTATGATGAGTGTAAGTGTAACACAAACCCTTGTCTATGGCAAACATGCTTTTCCCATTTATTGGTGTCATGCCATAATTGTTGGACGCAGGCCAGTACTCATCTTGTCCCCACCTGTTATTAGGCAAGCGACGGTATAACATCAAGCTGTGGAAGACCTTCACAGACTGCTTCAATTGTTTACCTGTGGCTGCCATTGTAGATGAGAAGATCTTCTGCTGCCATGGAGGTAGGCCTGTACAGCGTACATATTTAATATAAGACTTTTTACCACAAGTAGGGGTCTTGTTTTCTTTTGCCTTCATTATCGTTTTTTAAACCCTGCAGCATTTTGCGTTCCAAATAAAATATATTAAAACATGTTATGGTTCTAAAATTCTATTCTCAGAATTTGATTGTGATTTGTCATGTCCACATATTCCTTACAGGCCTCTCACCTGATCTCCAGTCTATGGAGCAGGTACGCAGGGTGATGCGCCCCACAGACGTGCCTGACCAGGGCTTGTTGTGTGACCTGCTGTGGGCTGACCCCGACAAAGATGTCCTGGGCTGGGGAGAGAATGACCGTGGGGTGTCCTTCACATTTGGGGCGGATGTTGTCGCCAAATTTTTGCACAAGCATGACATGGACCTTATATGTAGGGCACATCAGGTAAATGAAACTAGACAGTCTGAAAGCAATGTTGAACTTTCGGTAAACTGTGGGTCATATCTGTTGCTTTTGAGGAGCCGGTAATACGATTTCATTGACTGTAAGAGCATGCCGAAATGGGTTTAAAAATCACACTTGGCACATAATGAACATGAAGTAATCGGATGCTGACAGTATGTGGGAAATGAGCCTTGGTGCTTTTAACCTGTATTTTGCCTACTGCAACCAATAGACTACCAAAGGCCTGACATCACGTGCTCATGCTCTGGTTTGCGGAAGTATATTCTCTATGGAGAATAACATTGGGTCATCTTAGAATCGTCTCTAATAGAGCGCCGAAGTCCTGACATCACTTGCTCGTCCTCTCGATTCCCCTGGTTCACGGAAGTAATTTCTCTATGGAGAATAACATGGGGCCCTCTTAACCCCCTTATGGCTATTGACGTAATGAATAAAAAAAAGCCATCATAACCGTTGACGTAAACGTTTTATTCCTTATAATCTTAATGTAGCAAAATGTAGCAACTGTTGGCTGGTTTGGCTAATGCCCGATGTAATCTACCTAAAACCGCAATATTTGGGGCTTGATTAGAGCTTAATTTGACTTAGTTATTAAAATAAACGATGATGGCTTAGAGTCCCGGACATCTGACTGTAACACTGAAGGAAACTAGCGCATGTTCCGTAGAACCGGAAATTACATTGCCAGATTCGCTCTATTTGGTCAAAATCGGCATAATGGTTAATAAAGTTACCGCCACCATAAGGACTGGGTATAATACTATAGGATTACAGAGTAGATATAGTGTGTATGTCACAGATTTTTCTATTGGCATTAAAATGATGAATTAAACATTAATAGTGCAGTTAGATGGCACAATCCACTGTTAATTAGGGTGGCCATAAGCGGGTTAAAATCGTTTCATATAAGCGTTGTGGTCCAAAAATAAACAAGCTGTCTCTCCGTTATTGTCAGGGAGGTGTGTGTCTGTATCGTTTGCGACAGTCAGTCACTCATATTTGATACAATCTGAAAATGTAACTAATTCAGTAGCGGTAACGATAGCATTTTCTCAGTCAGTTGATTCTTCATATCCATATGAGTGAAGCGGTCTGGATGACATGTTATTTTTCAAACACAGTTCTTATATGAGGCGATCTAAAATCCCCCTATGGGGATTACAATGCAAATAAAAAGTACACGAACCAGTGGATTTGCGCCCTCTACCGATATTGACGTCATACTTCAATGCTCTATAAGCCTTGTGGTCCAAAAATAACTGTCTCTGCAATATTGTTGGGGAGGTGTCACTGTATCTTTTACGACAGTCACTCATATCTGATCTGTTTCTAGTGATAATTTAACAAATTCTGCTGTTATTGTTTTGAGCTTCCTACCCCAGGTGCACACAGGTAACCGGGGGTACAGGGGGTCCTGGGGGATTCTTGTCTCCCAATAGGATCATACTCTAACAGACCTCCAGGCTATTAAGGCCTAAGGGGCCTGTTTTTTCCGAGGGACAGACCTTCATTTTCCCGTACACCTGCTGGCCTGAGTCCTAATGTTTAATGGTTTTTCCCCAGAAAGGGGAGAGTGCAACAGCTTAGGAACTTGGGGCCCTTGTCTCCAGTGGGATCCTATGGGGAGACACGGAGCCCCCATGTACCCCCAGGTCAATAGCAACAGCAGGATAAGCTGTTTGGCACTGGCAGAGATTTGTCATGGGCGCAACCCACATACTCCGCTGCGCTGCTCATCCCACAAATGCATGTTCCTTACTAATGGGGCACCATTTTAAAGGGAAATATTCAGGATTTCCAACAGTGTAAAGGTTATTGCCAAGAGGCATTGTTTCAACAGACATAATCTACCGAACACAAATTTCGGATGGTTGCAGAGGACTTGCATAGATAGAATCCCGAGGCACTCTGCTCAACAACATATGATGGTATCCGGAGAACTCGCCAGTTTACCAACTCGCTGCAGTGAAGATTCTTCATCGTTATGCTAAGATGCTGTCTTCATCAGTGTAGAATGTCAAACCCACAGATTAATTTCCAAAGTGATCAAATTATTTTGTGCAATTAAATGGTCAGCTATTCAATGATAAAAAGTTGAGTATGTGAATACTAATGATAGTAGACCTACCAATTCAGGATATTGTTTACTAATGAATTGCATTGTTTCTGTACTTTGGTGTTTAAACTTTAGCATTCCCACATCTAGTGTAAACTCTAAACAACTATCCTCTCTCTCTCAATGCAATTTAAATAAAGGTGAAGTAAAACTAAAATGCACGAAACGAGTGCGAGTAAGTAAACTGGCGAGTTCTCCGGTATCCCATATGGGGTACTTACTGATCTACCCTAGCTGAACAAAGTTCATCGTTGGTTGTATGCTGCAGTCTTTAGTCTGCGTTCCTCCTCATATCACATGTAATTTACTGCCATGTAATCTTTGTCCTGAAGGTGGTAGAAGATGGATACGAGTTCTTCGCCAAGAGGCAACTTGTTACGCTATTCTCGGCCCCCAACTACTGTGGAGAATTTGACAATGCCGGTGCCATGATGAGTGTGGATGAGACACTCATGTGCTCCTTCCAGGTGGGTAGACACTAGACATGGCTTTTCAGCCTACTGTCTCTTTAAACCTTTGTTTTTAGCTGCCTAGGTTTAAGCATTTCCTGCCCCTTTTTTTTTTGCCCGATGAGTGATTCATCATAAAGCCTGTCAGGGTTCCTGAATGTCCTAGAAAAAAATCTGAGAATACCTTTTCATAGTTTGTTTTGTTTTCTAGGCCTCAATGTTTTAAATACTGTCAGTCTCAAGTAATAAAAAGAAACGCTCTTTTAGAATCTACCTAGTCACACTGACCTGAATTATCATGTTTATTTTCTCTGGTGAAATTGGTCTCTTGAAGGGCAACATCAGTGACTTTTAACCTGAAGCACAGGCTAAAATAAATTCTGCCAGCGCAGTGAGAGTGTGAATTAATGTCCTCACAATTGAACCAAAATGGCAGTCGGCCATTACTGTCCATTACCATTAAAAGTAGATTTTAATTTAACTGTCTGAAACATGCAGTCACCTTATCTTTAACTGTGTAAAGGCCTATTCATAGTCCAGTTTTTGGTGAAGAGTTGACCACCGTGTGGTTAATAAACACAGATGTGTTGTGTGGCGTCATGTAGTTTTCAATGGTCACCTCTTCACCGAAAACTGGACTATGAATGGGCTTTAAGAAAAACGCATCTCTGTCCCGTCTGCCAGATTCTCAAGCCAGCAGATAAGAAGTTATATTCTTATGGTGGCGGAGGTGGAATGGGATCCGGGAGACCAGTCACCCCACCTCGAAATTCAGCCAAGGGCGCCAAGGCCAAGAAATAACAGCCGCTGCTGGATCCTATTCCCAGAACCAGCCAGCCCTGTCGCTTCAACAACACTCTTCCTCTACCTCCCAACTTGTTTCTCCCTCTTCACCAAACAAAGCGACAAAGCAAACAGTATCCAGGGTTCAGTTCTGCTTTTTTGTTTTTCTCTAAAAACTATTTTTACTCGTTTGTGTGTCTGATTGTGTGCGTGTATGTGTATCTGTGAACGAGAGAATACAACAGTGATGGGAGTTTGTTGTATACAGTGTGTATGTTTTCTCCTGTACCCCCTGCTGTTACTCTGTCACTTTGTAGATTTAAATGAGTCCTAAGCCCTCAGTGATGTAAATGCTCACCTGGGGGATGGGTGGGTGGGGAGGGAAAGGGGGAGGAAGAGAGAAAGGATCCTTTACTGTTTATGTTAAGGTCCTGCACTGTTTAATGCTAAACACAAGCTTTTGTACATCCTGTTTGAGAGGTGTGTATGTGGGTGGGGTGGGCGAGAGGGAGGGTTTGGGGGGGGTTGGGTCGGGGTGAAGTTGCACAGTGAAATTGTAAAACCTGATTTATACTTGGTTGCATGACGGTGTCGTGCATCAAACATAGTAGATCTGCAAGCTCATAATGCATCTCTGCAAAGTCTTGAGCTTGTAGATCTGCTGTGTTTGGTGCTTGTCACAGTGACAGGCATGCAAGTGTAAATCAGGTGTAACAGCACATACTGTACCACACACTGAGAGCCCAGTTGGATTTGTGCAGATGGATTCTTAAACTAAATGGATTCACCTCAAGCTATAAACATTTTTCCCCCCTTTGAAAACCAAGAATTGAAAATACAATCATGGAAATGGAATGGTTTTTCTTTTCTGAAATTCCTTTTTTTTTTTTCTTTTTTTTTTGTAGATGCATAAAACAAAGGGTTTGAATTTTGCGTTTTTAGTCTTATCTGGAAGTCGAATAAAGAGAACCATTTATTTGAAATGTGCCACCCTACTGTCCACTGTGTGTTTACCATTGGCTTGTCATGTTCATGTATTCCTTTTCCACATTGTCTGCTCTTGTCTGAATATAATATTACATCAGGAAAAGCATTTCTTTTTTAAAGATCCGTTTAGCTAAATCTAGATTAAATGGGCACTGACCTCATTACAACTTTTAAAACTTATGTTGTATCATTCATATTTCTTTTATTTGGATAGGACTATGTTGAACGGGGGGTGGCAGATAGGAGGGATGACAATTGAATGAAAGTCTGAAATCTTGACATGGTCATTGAATCACAAGGGTGCCCCCCATCTGTACTTGTATTGGTGTCTGGCTTCAGTGTGCTGAAAGGACCCTTGAGTATAGGGACTGACAGTGTTGCCCTCCAGAGAGGGCAAGAACCAAAGTTTGCCTTTTGGTATTGTAAAATAAATTGGATGTCTCTTCAATGGGCGTACCTGAAAAGTTACTTTTTCCACGTTTTGAGAATGCAGATTTGCAGCCTTTAGAAGTTTGCAAAATGTATATGAATTGAAGCCATAGATTCTACCTTGGAGTGAAGTCAGTGTTTCTCCTCATTGAGCTACTGAGCAGTTAAATGAAAGTATAACATAATATTGTGCTTAAAATATGCTGTACATCCCCTAAAACAATAGATATTGGAAATGCACAATACAATTTACATGTGTAACAGCACAAACATTTACATTTTAAATGTATTTTGCTATTTTTATATCGTATGGCCTTTTCAGCTTTCCATATACTGTATCTGTATTCTGTACTAGTCTCGATTCAGACTGCATTCATTCTTCTCTCTGGCTAGCAGAACCTGTCCTACTCTGCCTCCTAACCTTGTGCACTGCTTTGGCAGCTTGGAAAATTGAGAAATCCTTGCCAAATGTGACTATAGTCAAGTCCAGCTCAATTTGGTATATGGACTAAGAATAAGACCATAAACTAAGTATGTGTAGATTAGGCTTAGTGCAGACCAAGAAAATAATTTATGGTCAACACTATTAAACAAATGGTATACATCTGCATCTCTTTGTCCTCTTCCAGATTGTTTGGTGGGATGACAAAACGATTGTAATCCAGCGAAAGTAAGCAGATTACTGGTGTGTGTGTGTATATGTATGTATGTATGTATGTGTGCATATATATACACGCACATACACAAAACACCACCATTGTCATCAGGTACCCCACAAATAGTATTTGATACAGGGTATTGTACAGAGTATGTTCTTAAAAGGTTGCTTGTGTGTGACATGAAACCCTTTTCCAATTCCATGTTTTACCCTTTTGGAGAGACAATTAAAATCAGAAGGATTAAAATTGTGTTTTATAATTGTTAAAAGGGCAATGATGCTTGTTGACTACAATATTTTCTTTCATTTCTAGTAGCCTCTAATACAGTATATAGGCCTATGTATAATGAACCACCATGATAAAAGTGCATTTATCTTTCCCATGTGATTTAGACTATTTGATTTGAGCCTGTAAATAAATAAAGGATCTCTGAACACGTGAATGAAGTAATTCAGCATAAGCTGTTATAACAGACTATTTTTGTACAGTATTTCAGGGTCTTAAGTAGAGGTATAGCCTAGGTAGGTTATGTTATAACTTATAAGAGGTAAATGTCATGTCGGTTGCTCTGTTCCACTGAGTGTCAGGACTCTTCACCTCTGTTAAAGTGAACATGTGCAACCTCATTTCTCCAAACAGATGGAAGCAAAGCATATATACGGGAAGCATTTGCTATGACAGTACATACTACAGTAGAGTGTAGATTGGAATAGCTTCCTCCATCCTACCATCTGGCAAATCGTCAACATTTTTAACATGGTACCTCAGTTAGGTCTGTTTGTTTTTTTTGACATTTCTATTTGATATGTATAAAGAATACAATATTTAACTGTCAAATTTGTGCTTAGGGGGAGGGAAATATAGTGCTGAGCAGCCAAAAAAACATGATAAATAATCCTTCATGCAAGAGAACAGAATAGAATTTGAATTGAATTGATCCAGGAAACGGAATCATGCCACAGTTCAGATATGCAATAGGCTTTGTGCATGTTCTTCAAAGAGTGCATTGTACTTTTCTTTTCTTTTTAAGTATAGCCTAAATGTTATAAAGCTCACTTTATAGTTTTAAGTAGATAGTAGCCTACTGACAGTGAATAATACACTATGTTGACAAAGAGTTCTTGAGAGTTGTGGAAAAACTGACAATAGTTCAGAGAGACCAAAATTCACCAAATACAAACAATATGCGTTTTATACCAGCAGTAGGCTATACAAGCATTTAAACTCAATGATAATGTAAAGCAATTAAAAAGCTCCTGTTAATGTTGTTTAACAATATCGTTAAACTATAGGATTTACAGGTATACATGTTTGAAATAAGCCTATTAAAAACAGTTTCACCTCCATTTCCATGGCTGAGCTGTAAAATCTTCCGCTTGCATTTCATTATTGTTAAGCATTATTGACCAAACAGTGATGTTTTTGCACAATGTGCTGACTCTTAAGAGATTAAATATTAGATTAATCAAAACTATAAGGAAATAATACTGGTTTGTGTGTCATCTGTTTTTCAATAAAATCAACTACAATCTGTCTTTGTTATGAGTAGGTGAAGAAAGTCTTATTGCCTTATTTGGGGTTTATTGGATTGGATGGGGTTCATGGTCACTGGAAAGTGAAGGGTGGATGCAAAGTCAAATAAGTAGGCCTACTATGTGTATGTTTATTAATTAATTTGCTTATTGTCAACACGCCCACACACAGTGAGCAACTTTATCAAATTAATACTTGCCACAGTGCACCCTATGCCCTAGGTTGAAAAAGTCTAGCAGTGAACAGCCATGCAAAGTTTAATTTTGATCTAATACTACCATAGGCTATATCATTAGGTTACCTTTATGAGGCTGAAATGGCAATGAGGGTTGGTCAGTGCTGTCATATAGTGAATTAATGGTGTGTTAACATTAAAAAGGTTTAAAGGTTCATTTTATGCACCTATACGTGCAACAGCAACACTGGGCACAATATAGTGTCAGACATAATGAATTTGAAAGTCAAGTCAATTTGATTTATAAAGCATGTTTAAAAACTCTATCAGGTTGACCAAATGCTGTACAACATGATAAAACAACCTCAACAAAATGTACAACATTTAAAACAATTAAATGATACAATGACAGACAATAAGATAAGAGCACAGGGCTTATGTTTCTTAATAATGTGGGAATTGACTTTGATGTGGGTTTTTGACCCCTCACAAAAGAAAAGGTGTCACCAAAGCTTCACAGTGTACTCAGGGCCATGTACTGTATAGCTAAATTATGGTGATGCAAGGTTAATGTATAGCATACCTACTGCCAGTCTGCCACTCTCCCACCGCCCAATACAATAGAGAAGGCAATCAAGGCATATAGGCCCTATGTGAACATCAACACAAGTATCCAACCCACATCTGTAGCCTACGGTAGGCTATAGCACATTGAAATAGTATATTGAATAGGCAAGTTATAGGCATCAGTAGTGATACAAGAAATAAGGACTGCTGTGTACCCAGAGCATGAGTTTTCAGGCTGCAGCGAGGAAGGAGTTTGCAGTCTCCCTGACTGCAAGGATTGATTGATAGATTGAACACTTTATTAGTCAGAAATGTAAACAGCATGTGGACGTAATGTGCACAGTAATAAATTAAGTTTAGACACATGGGGACTTGTTCAATTCATCATAAAATGTACATACCGGTAGCCTATATGTACAAAATTTGAAAGAACATATCAGTAGACTAGCATGGTAAAGTCAGTAATAATAATAAATTAATAATATTATTATATATTGGTTATATTATTGCATTAATATAACCAATAATATAATGAAACAAATTAAAAGGAAGTATAGCCTACAATCACAATCTCCAGTGAAGTTGTATAGTAGGCCTGCATTTGTAAACGTGACTACAAGTTATCATCAGTTGAGTTTTGATGCTATTATGAAGTTGTTGATGTGACAATTAATGAATGAGTGATAAGTCTACTACCATACCACCAGTGACTTTTTTGCTTAATCACACCATGTCCTTTCTAGCATGTGAATAATAACAATAATAATAATAATAATAATAATAATAATAATAATAATAATAATAATAATAATAATAATAATAATAATAATAATAATAATAATAATAATAAAAAAAACATTTACATCACAAAGCAAAAGGAAGGGTGGGGTCATACTAACAGTAGGCCTACTGAGAGTAGGTACTCACAGCCACACCACTTTTATAGTGCATATTCCATCTGTCTTGCTTATTCACAACATAATATGTACATATGTTGTGATCCATAGCAATTAAGTCTATAATATTATTATAGACTTAATTACTTTATTAATTAGTTGCATTTCTAATTTAAAATTTACAAAACTCAAACAACAATGTTGTGAGTGACCAACTTTAAAAACAATGTGATTGTGTAACCTAAACATATTGGGTTCAGTCTTTCAACATTTAGGGCGCTATTTGGAGAAAATGGGCGAAAGGGACTAATGTCTTCAGATGTGACAGTGACTACAAACTTAACCACATCTGAAGACATGTTTTTGTATCACTTTGGCCTTCCATGATGATGGGACGTGAGGCGCGTGCGGCGTGACGGCTGGGCTTTTGGTATGTTGCGTTCACGTGCACAGGCAGATTAAACGATGCTGTGAGTCTACCATTCATTGTGCCAGCGCGACGTGAAGCTACGAAGCAGCTATGACGCGTGAAACTGCCGCAAATTATGCTGTGAGTGATCGTGAGCCTGTGATGCGTTTTTGCATCGTTTCATCTGCCCGTCTGAACGCACCATTATATTATGGCGGGAGGCGGGTGGATGTGCAGAATTTAGAAACGAGTAACCGACCCATGCTTTCTTCACATGGAAATGATACCTCATCATGTGACTTTGGAGCAAATCATTTCTTATTGAGTTTTTTATGGGTAAGATTTGATTAAAGAATTATTAGCCTACAGAACAAATGCCAATTTTCCTGGTCATCAGAATTTATACTTTATACCATCATATTGGACACTTTTTCCAGGCTTTTTTTTAAGTGACTGGATGCTACAAATATCCACATAACATAATTTGTGAATTACAGTACCAAGCATAATCTAATGTCTAATGATCTAATCTATCTAATGTACTGGTCAGTCACTGTGGTGTGTGTACTGTGTAATATGTGTGTAAGGGGCTGGGGGGGGGGGGGGGGGGTCCGTCCACTGCATGAATCATGTTGTGCGGTCCAACCCACAAGCAGCGCCCGCAAATCACAGTGCTCGAGAACATACGAGAAGTTGTATTTTCTCGGCTTTGAACCAATCAGCAGATTCAGCAGCACTGCGCGGCGTTGGTTGGCGTGTGTGTGTTGTAGTAGTAGTTCGGTTACACTGTGTGGGTGTCACTCATCATCTTTTTTTGGTACTAGGCCAAAGTCTTGCAGGGAAGCTTTACATTCAGTTCACACACATGAAACTACATAATTTGGGGAGGGGGGGTTAATAACAACCAAGCAGCCATTCGTATTGAGGATTTAAAGTGGTCATAATCTAAAAAGGAACAGCTGGAAGCCTGGAACAGGTCAGCCTTCTGCGGGGCGCCCCCCGGAAGAAGGGCTAGCTGTTAGCTCAGTTTAGCTCAGCTGCCCTGCAAAAACAAAAATAGCTAAAGCAAGAAGCTGCAAGCTTGCAGTTGCAGTCAAATAACGGTCTAAATCTGACAAACTTCGTTGACCACAAAAAATACTCCCAGGTATGCTTTTCACCACGTTGGTTATATTTCATTATGCACACGTTTTTGTGTGTTAGTGTTTTTTCTTTTCTGTACGCCTGCGGATTGATAACGGGAGAGCTATCGTTGTGGTTGCTAAACCTAGCTTCCACATTCTTCTCTGCTGGCTAAAGCTAAATGCGCTACTGTGCTAGTACTAGTAAGTACACGTTCACACACACACACACTCACACACACTGACTGAACCGACGTTGAACTATACCGGTAATCAAAGCTAATTGTTATTAGGCGTTATGTTAACAGTTGTGTTGTTATTATGATGGGGCTTATGTTAGCCGTTAGGGAAGTAACGGTGCTGTCATCATCTCTGATAGACATACTTATGGTCATGGAAAACATACCCTGTGGGTGTTTTTATAATTCCTACTTTCAATTATGTAAATTAACAGTAGTAGCTAGCTAGTCTAGCTACTAGTTAGCTTGCTAAAACAACCGCCTGTATGTATGATAAGTGATTGCAACTAGCCGCTGTGTATTGTTGTTGCCATTACAGTAATATGTAAGGTCATTGACCTTAGTGCTTACACTCGTATTATACTTGTATTATCCATTGTTTTATATCTGGTTATAACCACACACACGCATCTATCTATCTATCTATCTATCTATCTATCTATCTATCTATCTATCTATCTATCTATCTATCTATCTATCTTCACATGATGCTCGTACTTCAAGAGCGTCATGGTTCAACTTCAGCCTGTTTTTTGGGACTGCTACATTTACAGAGCAAAAGTGTACATAAACGTTCAGATTTCAAATATAAAGTGCTCACCCAAGGATGTTATGTTTTGCTGGGTCGGCTACTAGAACCAGTGCATTCCTCTAAACCTACTAGGGCCAGAGGAGAATGTCACACCAATATTTCACTGCACATACTTGTAATGAGTGACATCATTTTATACTTGAATCTTTCAGCATGCTGATGGTGGGAGAAGATGGACTGGTTGCCTAGAATGAGTGTGAAGGAGCTGTGTGAGACCGATGACTTGGCCACCAGTTTGGTGCTGGACCCCCTGTTGGGGTTCAGCTCCCACAAGATGAGCATCAGGTAAGGTCTCCACACACCGAGCGCAAATTCTGATTTTTAAGTGGCGTTTCTCCATCGGTTTTCCGAAAAACGCGGCCGGTGTGCAACCACCTGTACTGGCACTCCTCTGCATCACAGTGATTCTCAACCTTTTTCATTTCAAGGACGGACCCCCAGTTTGATATACATGACTGATGAATTATTATAAAAACTATGAATTTATATCTCCGGGTCTACCAAACTACAAATGTCAAATCCTCAGTATTTAATTTGGTCAGAGAATGTAAATGGGACCAAGTGGACCTGGCTGTGCGAGACAATTTGGGTGCATCTATCCCCTTTCTGAATTACAGACTCGTAAGCGTTTATTGCAATTTACAGTTTACAATTTAGGCATTTAGCAGACCGTCTGAATCCAGAGCGACTTACAGAACGCAAGAACAACACATGATAATACATAGAAATAGTCATCATAAGCAAGCTAAGAACCCAACATCCGTCTAACAGTAGAATAGAATATTCATTGCCTATCAAGGGTTTATTGCCTATCAATAATTTACCTGCGGACCCCCTTGAACCCTCTCAAGGACACCTTGAGAACCACTGTTTAATGTTCCAGTTCCATTAAGAACTGAGGCAGATTCTAAAAATTTCTTTTTCATAACAGTTTTCTGAAACACTAATGGCTCGTACACACTGCCCGATATTAGCTCCGATTATGCTGTCGGGGACCATTTTTGGCACTTGCCGACAAAACCCCTGATCTGATGCAAGATCGGCTTTGATCGCCAAGGTTTTGCTCGCTGTGTGAAAGGCTCGATCAGATGATAATATATATAACCTTTATTCCTTGGGTAAATCCCTGTGTCGTACATATTGGTAGCTCTGTTGGGGCAATGTTGCTGTTAAATAGTCCAACGCATTTCACTTGAATAATGTTGATAAAACTGCATCGGAATCAACAGTGCATATCAAACTTTTGGACCGTGTGTGTGTGTGTGTGTGTGTGTGTGTGTGTGTGTGTGTGTGTGCGCACACATGCAGAGAGAGACAGAGTTATTTAATGAAAACCAAGATTTAACATCCTGTCTCGCTATAGTGCACATAGGCTATACGCTATCACAAACATTTCGCCCTGTGTAGCCTGGCTATTCCTGTGTGTGTGTGTGGCGTGCACACAGAGAGAGAGAGATGCGTCCTGTGTCGGTCTCAGGCTTGTATCACGGTATCCTGAATAAAAAACAAATGTAGCCTATATGTATCGGGTCTGGATCGCATCTTGGTGAACTCTTGCAGTGTGTGATGTCTAGTCGGCTATCAATCGTTTAGTGTGAAAGCCACACAGATATAATGACAGTCGATTTAAAAAAAAGAATCCTGTAGTGTGAAATACATAACGATCTGATGACTCGTCGACAACTTTAAAACTCCTACAGTCTGTAGGGGCCATTATGTTGCTATATAGTGATGTTCAAACCTTTTCATGTCAAGGACCCTCAAAATGAGTACAAAATGTACTGTATTTGGCTGCCGACCCCATCTCAAAATATTTTGTCTCAGGAAACCCTAGAAACAAAGATTTGAGTTACACATAGTTTGCTATAAAAATATGTATATTAAAAAATGTGCACACATTTAGACGTGCTGTGAGCTTGTATATCTGCTATTTTTGACATGACAAATTGAACCAAGTGGACACGTAAGAGTCAATTTGGTTGCATTTGTCCCCTTCCTGAGTCACAGACTTGTAAGGGTCCATTTATTGCCTATAAATAAATTACCTGCGGTGTGCGGACCCCCTTGAACCCCCTCAAGGACACCTGGAGGTCATATCGCCCAGCCCTGGTGTGTGTAGTACATACTGAAACGGTTATCACATTTCATATAGTTGGACTGTGTAATGTAGATTAAAATGGCACGATGAAATGTTTTTGTGGTGCATATACACAATCCTAATTCCTAACCCTTATTCTTGTCTTTTCTACTTGTGTTGGCATGTGCATAGAGCAAGTTATGCAGTCAATTTTAAAAATGGAAATCTATAACGTCCCAGGATTCAAAGCTGGGTCTCCTTTGTGAGAGTAGACCACATTTCTAACGTATGCCAATAAGGCATACATATTTGTTCAGGATTCAAATAAAATTGTATTATTTAAAATCCAGATTTCAGGTATATAAGGAAAGCATTTTTTTTCATTCACTGGATAGCTCAGCATTATAGGTAGAATATCAGCACCACCTTTACAATCTTAATGCCATAAAACCAGAAGGTGCAAAAGTATACAATTGATGACATGAAGCATTCATGTTGTCTTGTTCTGCAGCGAAGCTTTGTAATGAATATGGTATATTTGTATTGTATATGTTAGGGTTCTTCTGTAATAAATGTATCAGGTTCTCAGTAACAGAATACAGTTCCCAAACGTGGCTGGCAGTGGTAGATACATATTTCATCCACTACTCAGACAAAAATGGTAGTGGTGCTATAACAACAAACTTAACTAAAGTATGGATGTACTGTACATTAACCAGTAAAACCCCATGTTTGTGATCAGATCTTAAGAATTGGATTAAAACAACTAGTATGACTGTAGCAGATGAGAAACGGAGTCTTGGAGTTATCACACGATGTTGTGACAATTCTAATTCTACACTGTTTTCTGTCCTCACCTGGTGTTTCCCCATTTGTTTTTCTTCTCAAGCCCCATACCGGAGATCCGTCGTTGGGGTATCCTGAAAGAGACACTGTTACGCTTCAAGCGTACACATGACTTCCAGGGCACGTTTGAAGCCCTGGCAGTGGGAGAATTAGCTGGTGATTACTTCAACGCGCTGGGACCCCATCGCCAGGAGCTGCTGAGACAACATGTAGGGTTCTGTTGTGTTTACCCTGTTTACCCAATGCCAGCAGACATGCTTCATTTTGTTTAATATGAGAAGCATAACGTATAGCTGTAACCATTTCCATGTTAACAGGTGTATCGATACCTGGGTGCCTTCCTCTTGGAAAGTGGTGTTACGATACAGGCCTGTGACAGATACTCCTCAGAGACCAATGGAGCAAAGATAACCTCAACACGGCAATGGTAATCATTCCTATTTTCAAAACCTGAGTCTGCATTTCTCTGACTTGGTGTCGATCCACATAATGTGAATTGCAGTCATATGTCCCAGACAGTATGTTGTAAACAATTGACAGGGCCTAAATTCCTGCACACATTTACAGAAATGTTAATAATATAATCACTTGAACGATTAGGCCTGTCACAATTATTGCATAATTGTCTAATTATTTGAGATAATCACAATTATTTTGTCATAATCGTCATCGTCGTTTCCATCTTGAAAAATGTTCACACATAAAAAAGTGGAAATGGCATGTTGTGAGCTTGTAGATCAGCTACACAGCCCTAGATGTGAATGTGGGAAGACTGGCTGCTGACACTATAGACAGACCTTCTATCATGCCCCTCTCTCTCCAGTGTGTCTGCCTGCCATTTGTCTCTCATTAGCCCCTGACCCCCTACACTGGCTATGTTTATTTGTGCGCCGTTGTGTGATGGTGTTGTTGTGCTTTGTGGGTGGCCATCGTGACCTTCCAGGGTAATTTTTGCCCCTTGAATAAGGGACCTCACTGAAAGGACCATTGGCCGGGGACGGACACAGACTAAAACAATTCGGGCAGTCAATTAGTTAATTAGTTCCTATCCATCTCCGTTTCTAAGAAGTGTAAATGTTCTTTTTCATACTATTATGAATTTGGCATCTTTGCCCCTCGTGTATTCTGACTTGCCAAGGAGTAGTATAGATCTACAGTAGCAACAGCATAGAACTACAATAGGCTAGGCTATACTCGTACATCTATGGCATCTCTCGTCCCCTGCTCCCTTCTCCGTCACTCTTTCCCTCACACACACGGACACGCACACGCAAATTAGAGCAGTGTGACAAAAAGAAAGGGAATATAAGACATTAGCGATACTTAAGTAGTATCCTCCCAAAGTGTGTAAACCCCTGCAATGTGAAGCATTTATAAGATGAGATAGAATAACAGATTTCAGGCCCAGGTTGAGACTTTGACTTGTTTCTCTGCAGGTTTGTTGGCGAGCGGGTGGAGGTTCTGCTCGGATGTATTGCAGAGCTGAGTCCCGCTGACAGCGCTCTTCTAAGGACAGGAGTGAATGATTTCAGTGTGATGTACTCTACACGCAAACGGTGTGCACAGCTCTGGCTAGGGCCAGCTGCTTTTATTAACCATGGTGAGTGTGTCAACCCTTACCCCCCACTATTTATTACCATCTACATTCTACACACACACACACACACTTTAATTTTATTTAATTTTACTTCATTTTCCAATATGTATAGCATCTTGAAAATGTCATGAATTTGATCAGGGTGGCCTAAAGAAACCGTGTAGGGTCACATGATTAATGTGAACCAAAAACAACATGCAAGTGCTCATGAGCCATATGCACTGACTGAACCCACACGCGATTGGCCATATGCTCTGATCTTGTATGTGACGAATGCATTTTAACGTACGTCTATGAGGAGGATGTGTAGTAACAAATACCAAATTTTGTCATTCAAAAGTCTAACTTTGTGTTTTGGTATTACCGGTAAGGCCATGATGTGTCTACAAAGACACCTATGAAACAGTTGAATCTATCTTGTTTATAATTACATAGTGTGTACTGAATCTGGTGGACCAGTGGTGAAAGTGGTCCAGTTAAGTCGGTTATCCTTCTTTGTCTTAATTTGTCCATCTATTTTTGCACAGAAGTCGCCTTCTTGCCAATCTTTAAACAAATCAACTGTCCAAGAGGTGGAACAAAATTAGATGCAAGCCTGATCATTAAACACACTACAAGCACATGTGCAGGCATATACTGTATATAGGTACACAAAAACCCCCCAAAACTTTCAATCAAGTCAATCAAATCAACTGCCACAGCTCTTAATCATGGCTATGTTTCTAACTTCATTGTTGTGTTTTCTGATCTCTCCTTTTGTTTCTGTGGGGTGAAGACTGCAGACCAAACTGCAAGGTAAACATTAACATTCATTGATCAGTTGCACTTAAAAACGTGCACTATTACCAAAGAATCAACAAGCCCCTCAATTTCTCTTCTTATATTAGTCCAGGAATTATTTATAATTACTTGTTCTTTATAATTATAATTGTTGCTTTCTTTATTGTTGGAAATGGAACGTACGCTCTTGATGTAGTTCATTTGCCCGGTGCGTTCTCACTGTCAGGGACGTGCACACATAGACATCAAAGGGGGCTTCAGCCCCTGCCCTTTTACCCGTCTGTAAAACAACCGCCCTTTCCAGACCACGAATGCAGCATTTACTATAGTGAAAGAAATGCAAATGGCACTCCTTTCCATGCCATGCCGGAAGGCAGCATTCAGGAGAATTCTGAAATCCATGTCATGCGCAGCATCTCCACTAGCTAAAGAGTGCTGGGTTGCGCCCCGAAAATAGCTGATCTACAAACTCTCAACGCGTCGCGCTGCTATGTGTTGTGAGCTTGTAGATCTGCTATTTTCGTCCAATAGTGCCTTCTTACGGGATTTTAGCCCCTGCCCCTCTAACACTCTCTGCACGTCCCTGCTCACTGTTCTTGGTTGTAGTATAGTGTGTAGATCACTTTTTAGCCTGTGACCCAAAAGAGAGGTTAGATGTTTGCCCGGGACCCAAACTAGTGAAAATAGCAGATCTACAAGCTCACAATACACCGCGTTGTGAGCTCGTAGATCAGCTATTTCCACTACTGCTTAAACATTTGTTTTCTAATTTATGGAATTTCTTTGAAAATGCTTTGAAATAATAATTAAAAACAAAATTTAGGAAACAAGAAATATAGGGACCCATAAAGATGTGTCTGCGACCCACAAATGTGTCCCGGCCCACTGTTTGGGAACCATTGGTGTAGATCACGTGTCCCAGGGGCTAACAGCATGTCACCTTTTGTCTTTGTCTTGTGCTCCGTTTCTCTTTTATTCCCACCCAGTTTGTCCCTGGTGAGAAGGGCGCCTGTGTTGAAGTGGTTCGACCAATCTCACCTGGGGAGGAGATCACGTGTTTCTATGGTGCCAGCTTTTTTGGCGAAGGCAATGAAATGTGTGAATGCTGCACCTGTGAGAGGTGTGTGTAGCACATTTACATCACTTCTATTGTTTAGCTGGCGTTGTTTTCTCATTAACTTCTAATCTAGATGTGATCACACTCACTATGTGGTTCACTCGCTGAATTACAACTTTCTTTTCCCTTTCTTTAGGAAAGGAGAAGGTCACTTCAAACACAGAGGGAAACCGCCTGATAATGAAGAAACGAAAGATGCTGTTGGACAGAAGTACGGTCTGAGGGAGCGATACCTTCGTCAGAACAGAGAGAAGTGCTGCCCTACAAGACCTCACTTGGGTACATTTACAGGTAACCAGTCTTGTGTTCTCTCTTTCATTGTTATATTATTGTCAATTTTTATCACTAATAATTACACTACTACAGAGCCTGAATTGCTCTGTTAACAGTGGTTCTGACCTTTTTTAATGTCGGGGTTGAAGTTTTAGTTCAGCGTGCTGTTACTGTAAAGAGAATGTAATTTAATGGCAAGAGAGAATGCAGGTTTAGTTTAGCTGAGAAAGATCAGTTTAACCCAAGTACCAGGTGTCTGGTCACCTTATACTCCCAGAAATATCAATACACAAGCTGTCAAAAGAGCGCTCTCCGTTAAGCTATTTTTATTGCACATAAGAAGTTAAAAGCTCTAGTCTGTAGTACAAGCTGGGACCAAGCCTTTATTGATTTAAAAACAATAATCAAAATATTAAAGCCTGATCTATACTGGAAGGACGTTTTAGGTATGCAACAATTGGAGTAAAAAGATGTCCACTTGCTTTGCTTCTTGTAGTTCACAGCTTAAAGACCTTGTCATGATGATCTTTCTTATTTCTGTTTTTTAATGTGAATGTAGAGACTATAAAGTCCTGTTGTAGACCAACCAACCAACCAAAAATGTGGGCTTGTCAAAAGCTATATTTATACTTGCATTTGATTCACTTGCAAGCTGATTTATTTATCTTTGCTCCTTAAAAACGTGCTGCATCGCAAGACGTTTTGAGCTTGTAGATTTTCTATTTTGTCCTATAATGACATGCCCAAATGTCATATCCAATGTAAATGCTTAAATAAAATGGAATCCAATCCGACTCCTCCCAGTGTAAACGCAGCCCAAGTGGTGCTCATCCTTTCACTGTTGGACAAGTTGGATAAGTGCTACAAATTTGTTTAATTATTTATAAATGCTAAGATAAGGCAATGCATCAGACTGTAGAAGGTGTGCGTGGGTGTGGGTGGGGGCGTATGTGTGTGTGTGTGTGGGGGGGTGGGGTGGTGCAGACTTAGGGGCCGTGCACACCTGAGACACAGCTCTCTCCTCGGTGTGTCGTACAGCTCGCAATGCATTTCCACGTCACGTGGTTTGATGACACAACCTTGTTGCATGGCAGTCTTCTGCCCCCCCCCCCCCCCCCCCCACCCATTCAACAAGGTTGTGTCATCAAACCACGTGACTCCCATTGGAAATGCATTGATACAGAAGAGACAGGACACACCGAGGAGACGGCTGTGTCAGGTGTGAACGGCCCCTTGTGGTTGCAGACTGGACGTGTTTTTCGGAAAACCGATGGAGAAACGCCGCTAAAAATCCAAAAAACGCGCTCTGTTTGCAGGGACCTTTAGACTTGGAACTAGAGGACCTTTTTCGGTGCTTCATTTTGGTGCCTGAGCTGTCATTAAATCTTATGTTGCCTGTAATGTCCACTTTGGAGCCCCCTGGTGCTCCAAAGCAAACATTACAGGCAATAGAGCATCACATGTGACTACTGACTTGTAAACAACAATACTGCTCTGACCACCAGTAGCCTACGGTTAGCTTGTTAATTAAATGGTTAAAAAAGGCCTAATGCTAAACTAAACTGCGGTGCTCCATTTCACTCCAAAGATTGGTGTAGAAGCAGAGACACTCCCCCAACCATACTATGGAAAATGATATAGTGCACACGAACACCCATGGATTTGTTCTCAGTCACTATGACTGATTTCAGTCATTTGGATTCCATACAAGGAAAGCAGCATTTGTAGATGAGATATCATGAGATCCCATGAAGGCTTGAATTTACGGAGAACTACTCCTAATGGTCTCACTCAGATATTTCATAAGAGCAAAGGTTAACCAATTTATCTGGTGCTCAACCTTTTTCATTTCAAGGACCCCCAGAATTATCTCTATTTGGCTGCGGACCCCCATCTGAAAATATGTTGTTCCAGGCGCGGACCGCTTTAGAACCGTATCGAATAAAACCCAAATTATACCCAATTTTAGAACGACTTGCAAATTAGTTTACCCTGCTGCACGGTCATGGTTCAAGAGTCAAGAGTTCTTTGCTGTTCGGATTGTATGCAAAACATGTGAGATGGACGTACGTAAAATACAACAGTCTCTGCTTCTGTGTGACTGCATGTTTGCTTACGTGGGAGTGTTTTGGTACGTCTATTGTTTCATTTGAGTCGCGGTGCAGATCAATTATTAATTGTGATGTAGCAGAATATATAGAGCTCTATATATAGAGAATATATATAGAGATCCTAATGTTTGTTTAATGTTAAACTTTGTTTAACATTAAACCTGTGTATAGGAGGGGCTAGTGCCCCTCAAAAATATATATAGCAGATATACAAGCTTGTAGATCTGCTATTTTTGGAAAATCTCTAATCTTTGCTCCTGGAGGTCCCTGGCACAATATCGTTTTGAGATGGGGTTCCATGGCCAAATACAATTTTTTTTTTTAGGAGTCCTTGACCTGAAAAAGTTTGAGATGTCTTATATGAGTTTCAGCATTACTGGCTGCTGTGACTCCTCAAGCAGACTGTAACAACTGAACCTTTTAATTTAATGTTTGGTTCACACCAAGCCTAGTTTAGATAGTACAAACAAGGCATGCAAATCTAAATGTTTTCTCTAAATACAAGGTCCTAGGACATAACTATTGACAGTAGTACACAGTTTGACTGTTCGGCCACTGATAATCAAAACATTAGCAAATGTTAAAACTGATTTTGTGTTGAGCAGGAAGTTCAATATTTTTGTTCTTGTTTCCCATTCTTAGCCATCCCATCAAGGAACTCCTTTACTCTGCAAATGAAGAGGAACGCCTTGATGTGCAGAAAGTTGACTCGGAAACAGAAGTGGAGACAAGCAAAGCACAGAAGAACAAAAAAAGGTCCACTCAAATCTCCCTCATCCAGACAGTGTCAGACGCTTGCATCACAAGTTAAACTGAAGGACCTTAGAGTCAGAATACGGCGCCACGCGTTGGATTTTCTGCTTAATTGTAAGGACCCAGGAAGTAAAGAGAGAGCCTTGCTCCATCTGTTAGAAGAAGTTAAGCCAAAAGATAAAGTTGAGCAGTTGTGTTTGAAAAGAGAAACCCGTAGTGACATTTGCAATGGTAATACAGTTCAACAGTTGAAAGAACTACGCTTGAAAACAGAAAATGACAGTGACATTCACTGTGGTACCCCAGTTAGTGAGATAAATTTGAAGCCTTTCACTTTGGACTCTGCAGTGGCTTTTCATGAGAAAAGGGTTCCTAACATTGCTGTAACAAGCCTTAGTGAGAAGTCTGCCGAAGTGGTGGACAGACGGATGGTCCAAGCAGTGACCTCTTCAAGAATAAGGAGCATGGCTCAAAACGTGGACACACGTCAAACCAGGTCCAGAGACGTTGCAGTTGGTAGCCCTATTGAAGTAGACGGAAGCAAGGAGAAAAAATCTCCAAAACAAGATGAGGCAGATGACACAGAAAGTCAAAGTAACAAGTATATAACAGTTGGTGATGGCACCAGGGGAAGTGCAGATGCATCCTGCGTTACCAAACTGACTTACACTGTAGGCAGCGGGCCCAAGGACAGCCACGCTCTCAGTCCAACAACAGACCAAATGGAGATCAAAAACATTAGACCCCCATCATCCAGGTTGAGGAGAAGGAGACTTTCAAATGAATATGCAACTGAAATTGGTGAAGTCTCTCAAAGTGCCTCAGATAAATCTGATAAACTTGAGGATGATCCGCTCAAATCACTGAAGCATGTTACAGTGAACTTAATAAGGATGTCGGAACCAAGAAGTATACAAGTGGAAAGGGCCGATGAACAGGAACAAGCACAGTTGATGGTGAGAGGAAAGTGCAGCCTGACGATGAATACAAATCCACAGACAAGACCAGTGTCTGCACAGGCAGAGACCAGGCTATCCAGATCTCAGCAGAAGCAGGAGGAAAGTGCAGAGGTCTCCACAGCTGATGGTAAAAGTGGGGTGAGGGAGATGTATTTCAAGACGCTTGATAAAATTAATGCAACAAAAGGACAACTAAGTGAAGCTGTGGGTGATTCATACTGTGGGAAAGGTGGAGATTGCAAGGTAATTGAAATACAGACAGACACTGAAGAGGGTAGTGTACAAAAGGCTAGTATACAAAATAAGCAGACTATTAAAAATAAAAGTGAAGGAAAAAATGAAATTGGTAATGTTGCAAAAGCTCCTGTTGCAGAATGTAAGGATAAAGGGAGCCTAGAAAAGGAATCTGATGCAGGAAATCACAGTCAAACATGCAAAAAGAAAACCAGCATAGTTTGCAACAACGTTAAGGTTCAGGATTCTCTTAAAGCTGGGGTAGAAGAAATAGTGAAAAGAACAGACGAGCACAAAAAGGTCGAGAATATTGCTGAGATCAAAAAGGTTGAGAGCCTAGAAAAGGAATCTGATGCAGGAAATCACAGTCAAACATGCAAAAAGAAAACCAACATAGTTTGCAACCATGTTAAGGTTCAGGATTCTCTTAAAGCTGGGGTAGAAGAAATAGTGAAAAGAACAGACGAGCGCAAAAAGGTCGAGAATATTGCTGAGATCAAAAAGGTTCAGAGCCTAGAAAAGGAATCTGATGCAGGAAATCACAGTCAAACATGCAAAAAGAAAACCAACATAGTTTGCAACAACGTTAAGGTTCAGGATTCTCGTAAAGCTGTGGTAGAAGAAATAGTGAAAAGAACAGACGAGCGCAAAAAGGTCGAGAATATTGCTGAGATCAAAAAGGTTCAGAGCCTAGAAAAGGAATCTGATGCAGGAAATCACAGTCAAACATGCAAAAAGAAAACCAACATAGTTTGCAACAACGTTAAGGTTCAGGATTCTCGTAAAGCTGGGGTAGAAGAAATAGTGAAAAGAACAGACGAGAGCAAAAAGGTCGAGAATATTGCTGAGATCAAAAAGGTTGAGATTATAGCTAACAAGTCCAGTAGTAAGGAGGACATTGTTGTAAAACGGGCAAGAGTCCTGCTGTACGATATTCTAAAGAATGAGAAAACGAATACTGCAAGTTCTGCAGTGAAAAATACAGACAATGAGATGTCTACCTCAGTTAATGAAGAAATGGAACATTGCGGAGATGTATCTCCAAATCCATTGCCGAGAAGGAACGTAGCAAAACGAAGCCAGAGGCTTATAGGAGCAAAACATAAAGCTGAATCTGAACAAAAACGAGTTGTAGGAACCTGTGTTGCAGAAGTTCTAACTAGAGGTAAGGTGCAGAGAAATGAAAATTTGCAGCTTCAATTGGCGCAAGATGACATACTTGCAAAATGCCCTAACCCCCTACCTCCTTGTCAAAAGTCCCTTGCTCCTGCGAAAGCCACCAGTAGTCTTCAACAAGACACCAGTGCACAGGCACATGTACAGTCCAACATTCCTCTGAAGAAACGCATGTTCAGAAATTCTGTGGACATGGACACTGAGCAAGGTCTCGCCTCTCCTGTCACAGAACTCAACTCTTCCACAGAACTCAACTCTTCCACAGAGGAAAGGCAGGACCTTTCCCTGTGTTCAGGTGAGGGTAAAGGCAGAGTTAAGAAGGCTGAGGCCCAGGCTCAGAACATGATGCACAAAAGTGCAATTAAAAATAATTCTCCCATCCGACGTACTCGTTCAAATGCTGAGGAAGTTCAACATGCTTGCCTGCCAAGAAAAACTAGGAAAGTTAAACTGGAGAGACAAGGCAAGGACTTGATTGACAATGCCGAGATACTAGATAATTATAGACTTCCTAAGAACAAACAAACTGACCCACAACATTCTGAAAATGATGGGGAGGGGAATGAATTGAAAAACCAACCTGGATCTGAAATGCTGAACACTTCTGTCCCCCAGCAAGTTTGTGTAAAGGATGAAACGGATCAATGCTTCAGGATTCGTTTTAAGAGAAAGCAAGGCAAAAAATGGGAATTGAAGAAGTCTGAGGCTGATGGGGATTTGCCAATAACTACGGAAATTCAAGGTGATTTGCTGACATGTGACCCTTTTAAGGCCATCATGGATTCTGTATCAAATTTGAACATGGAGATGGCAGCAGCACGGGCACATGTGCATGCTAGTATGAGATCAAAGGACAGATTGCACCGTTTGAAAAAGAGGGGTGAGAGGTTGAGGAAAAGTAAAGGATTACCTGCAGGCCAATGTTCATATGATGACCAAGATCTTAAAAACATTGAACAGTGTGAACCTAGTGGATCTGACAAAGACAAAGTGGAAAATAAGGAGACGCTAAAGGATATTTGTGGAGTCAGTCGGGTACCTGAAAAGAGCATGGATCATAAAAATACCAGTCAGACTTTGTCTGTCTTAGGGGCAGGGCAAAAACCAAAAGTGGAAAATACAGTTGTAAAAGAGCCAGTTTTACAACAGCCAGTGGCACAACACGAACAGAAGCCTGAATTTAAATGTGTTCCCTTACCAATAATCAAACTACGGAGGCGGACAGAAGATGTTTGGGAGGTGGAAGACGGCGATGAGAAACCGTTAGAAATTGAGTTTAAGAGAGAAGCCAAGAGGGAGATAAAGGGTCACGTTATAGACGAGGACAAGAAAGGGTTGCTGTGTTTAGGCAAACCCAAAGAAGAATATCCACCTGCTTCTTGTCATAAAATGAACAGTAACTCAGGTCCTCTGAAAACAGAAGCACCTCCATCTGAACTTCCGTCCTTATGTCTTTCATCTTTGTCTTCACCACTTAATGAAGGTGCAACTCAAATGAAAGCTTCTGCTCCAAACAGAATAATTGAAAAGCCAGTGACAGAGATGAGTGCTGGGGGAGGGAGAAAACTGAGGCACAAAATGGAGAAACCACGCAAGAGTGGGCCAGTTGAAACACCCACCACTTGCCTCAGTCATACCCTCCAACAAATTGACAACAGTCTGTCCAGACTCACGGAAGGCTTGTGTGCTTCTCAGGCATTGGAAAAAACCGTGTCCTATGCCAGTGGCTCTGCTTCTGTTATCCAACCCCCGTCCCAGTCACCAGTCTCACCACCATTCACTTCCTCAGATGGTATACTTTCCACTGAGCCTAGCTTTACAAATTGCTGCGATGATGACCTTCTGGACTTTCAGTGTCTCAATTTTGAGGGGTATTATCAACCACAGACTGACCTTTGCCCATTAGAGCCAGCCTCGGATCCCTTCAGCAGTCCACTCTCTCATAGCCCCTCTGATACATGGAACCCAGAAACGCCATATCTTGGACCACCCAGTCCAGCAGGCAACTTCAACAGTGAGGATCTGCAATTTTTCCCAAGCCTCATTACTTCTAAAAGTGACTCTCTTCCTTTGGATTGTGTAGTGCAGGATCTCTCCAAAGACAAATCCAGTTTAAATTTCCCACCTTTGAGTAGTGCTGAGGTGACCGCTATGGATAGATTTCTGAGTAAAAATCCAGGAATGAAACTCTCCAGAGAATCTCAATCTCCCATTATTCTAGGTCAACCTACCAATCAAGGCTTTCATGTCAGAACTAGTACTAGTCAGTCAAAGTATAGTCAGTCACAGTGTAAAACCCAAGGCCCCTTCCATCGTGTGGGCATTCCAAGCAAATCTATGTCTTTTCCCAATAATCAGACAAACGCAATCAGAGGTGAACCCCAGCATTCCTTGACCAAGGCTGTCCCCCAAACGGCAAACAAATTCTTCCCTTCTCAGCTCTTCACTGTGAAAAATCAAAATCCTGCAGACAATCTAGTCAACTCCCAGGACAAAACCTCTACTGTAATCCAGAGGGTGCTTAAGTATCAAGGAGGAAAGCCGAGCCAAAATTTGTGTAGTGCACCATGTAAAGACCATGTGGCTGCAGGCCGACCAACGGACATGTCTAAAATTCCGACTGCAAAATCAAATTATATTATGAAAACTCAGAACCAGAGTCGTCAAGCAGAGGCTGCCGCACGCAGAGACTTTACAGAAAGCCATAAGGATAACCTTTCAGTTCACGGATTTACCTCTCAAAAAGATGTGGGTCATTTCAATTCATCCAGAAACCCTGCCAGGTCAAATGTTTATAACAACAAAGCTAACTCAGTTTTCCCCCAGTCCTTGAATAAAAACAAGGCATCAGGAAAACCCCAAACTATTGAGACTGACTTGACACAAAAAAACTTCTCAAAACCCCAAACTATTGAGACTGACTTATCACAAAAAAACTTCTCAACTCTCCCAAGGCCTTTCTACTTTTCCAACAAAGTGTCCGAAAGTTATGGCTCACCACAAGGCAAAGGTTTGATCCAGGATAAGTCCACTCCGTCGACCACACACAGACACCAGCCATGTTATGCTCAACATGACCCTTTTGACTTTAGCTTTGACCCAAACCTTTCTCCCGCCATGTCTGAGCACAGTACTCCCCACGTGGCACAGAATACACCTGGAACACAGACACCAGCAAACAAGCACCAGACCACGCCCTCGTCTGCCTCTTTTCCATATGCTTATCAAGGTCCTCCTTATGTATTTAACTTCACTGGAGATCACTCATTGACCCTGGGCCTAAGGGATGGGGTAGATGGTCAGACATACCCAGGTTTAGGGCCCACAAACTATACCTACCATTGTCTGATGGAGCCCTCGGGCACGCAAGGGAGGCTGGTCCTTGAGCCCTGTGGACTTCACCCTTCAAATCCGTCCTCTTTTTCAATGGAGGGCTTTGCCGGGCTCAAAGGACAGGACGAACATTGCAGGAGGGACACACAGCAACCGTGCCAGCCTGTTAACCGACCATCAACTCCCCACTATGGACCAGCTGCATCCTCCCACTCCATGGGTCCCTCAAAGCCCAAGAGAGTAAGGCTAGTGGTAACTGATGGCACAGTGGACTTAGACCTTCAGTATTCAGACTAAGTTTGTACCCACAGCCATCTCCTGGATCTTAGGCTACATGTATATATGATCAGTTTGTACCACAGCCATCTCCTGGATCTTAGGCTACATGTATATATGATCAAGGGGATAATTTCTGCAACAAAATGTTTTTTCTAAACCGTGTCATTTACAGCCTACCATTTATTGAAGCCCATTTAGTGATTATTGGATGAACTGTCAAATGACTTCTAGAGTGATTTATGTTAGTGAAATTTGAAGGTCAACATTTGTAAATTATTTTTTATGAAATACTATATCTTAAATAATGTAAAATTGAGAATGCATCTTGAAAACAAACAGTTTCAACTTTAGGACATACAGTATGGCTCAAATCATACTGTGGCCTCAAAGGATTTATCCCCCTTCACTTTTTTCCACATTTTGCTTATATATATATATATATATATATATATATATATATATATATATATATATATATATATATATAATTTAATTTATTTTACAGTGTGCCTCTGCAAAAGGCTAGCCATCTATTGGTCTGAGTGTCTTGTGTTTTATAGGGTATTGTGGGTCATCAATCTACTCACAATTCCCCATACATTTTTTAAATAAATACTTTAATTTATTAAGTAATCTAATAACCAATTTGTTTTATCTGTTCTAAGTATATCAACAAATATGAAATATCTAAATGGCTGAAATAGCAAAAAAGAAAAAAAAGCATTTTGGCTGGAGGGGAGGGGGGGGCACAATCGATATTTAAAGATTTCTCAAGATCTATATTTCTTTATTAAAATCGATCTTTCTTTCTTTTTTAATCAATTGAAATTAAAATGTCCTTAAAATGTCTCTTCAGCTTGACTGGAGTCCACTTGTGTGACATCTATAAATTGGATAAAATAATAAGAAATCATTATGGCGTTTTTTTCGTTTGTTTGTTTTTTAAAGATTTGTTGCATAACTCAATTCTATATCACAATAAAATGTGGAAACAGTGAGGGGATTGAATATCTTCCGAAGCCTCTATATAATCATTGAAAACCCCCAGACTGTAAGATAGATGAAGTTTCCTGTATATATGACAGTAGAAATAACCGCTCCACAATAGTTTGCTGTTACTTGTACTGAATCTGATGGGATATCACATGGCAGCTTTGTGCCTCATTCTTTAATATGCTCTTGTAACTTCCTGCAGAACCTGTTGAAATGCTCTACCCTCATTTTGTATTTACAGTAAGCGACACATTTTTATGGAATGGTCTTTTTAAGATCACTATGATTCCATGCGTGTGTATCTTTGCTGATGCACATTGTTTTTGTTGTGTTTGTCAGTGTCGTACTTGATTGTGTGAGTGTCGCCATGCCAAATTGCATTAGATTCTTTAATGTTAGTAGTGCAAAAATGAAAGGCTTGTGCATGAACAGTGTACTGAAAAAATGGCTTCCAGACCTGGAGAGATGAAAACAATTCCATGCCAACTCCACATGGAACACGAGGTGTGTGTGAGACGTTGTGAACTGTTGCTCTTTGCGGCTGGAGTACTTCATGGGTGAGGGTGGAGGAGGAGACGGCAATATACAGTAGTACCCAATTTCTTTCATGTCAAGGACCCCCAAATTGACACTAATTAGCCCACGGACCCCCATTTGAAAAGGAATGCCAGGGAGGGGACCCCATAAGAGAAGAGTTTCACGGCTCTAAGCAGTGATTCTCAACCCGTTTAATTTCAAGGACCCACCCCCCCCCCTGTTTGACCTGCATTAGTCTACGGACCCCCATTGAATATTGAATGCCATTTCTATCTCTGGGACCCACAATTTATATTGTAAAATCGATGTTAATTTTACTCTGAAAGTTACAGACCTTTAAGGGTCCATTTGATTTAGCTGGCGACCCTCTGGAACTCCTTCAAGGATCCTGCCCTGGGGGTCCCCGGACCCCACTTTGGGAACCACTCATATACAGTACTCTGCACAGTCTGCAGTCTAGTATTTAATGCTCTACTATTGAGCTTCGGGAGTTTATAGAACAGCATGAGATTGAGATCCTTATGGTGAAAGCAAGGTCAGGCGCTTTGTAAGATTTTAGAATCATTCATTGCATCAATGGTTACACTTGTGTTAACGCCCTGAAAAAAGACAATCTCATTGGTTAAGACCTAATTTGGCTTTGTTTCTAAGGTTGAATGACTTGTCTGCTGAAAGTGAGATTAACCTGCTGTATATGCCATGTGGAGATATACAGTTGGAGGACATCGATATTGTCCTTTTCTTTTTGCTGAGGTTTGCGTGATCTGCGCAAAACCCCTTTTGGTGTTTTAAACATGTTATAATTTAGCTATTGAAAGATAGCAGATCTACAAGCTCATAGCGCGCCACCGAGTGGCGCGCTACGAGCTTGTAGGTCTGCTATTTTTGAAAAATCGCGAAAATATTTATTTCAGAAAACTGGAGGATTTAGAAGGATTTTTTAGAATTTTGAGGTCAGGCCTAAATGGGTCAAATGATAAGGGACAATATCGGTGGCACCCAACTGTACAGTACATGCCGTTTTTAACATGGAGATTATTTACTGTTGACTGTAGATGTGTGGTGAGAACTCCACTCATATCAGGAGGTATGCTGCTCCATCTAACAGCTTGGGGAAGTGTGTGACTACATAGCCTTACATGACTACCACAAAACTGTACTGGCTATACGGAAAGGCCAATTATTTATTTCAGTATCCTCATTCTTGAAATGGTGCTTTAATGTAACTGAACATTTTACATTGATTGTGCACGATATAAAATGTTTTTTTTAATTTAAAGATGACATACTGTACTGAATATTTACGTTAAGAGTATTTAATTTTAAGTCCATTTTACCTACACCATGATTTTTGATAATTTCTGTTACAGCCTATTTTTCTTTGTGTGTGTTTTTTAAATGGGTGACACAGTCTTTCCCAAAGTCTTCTGTAGTACTGTACAAATGTAGCCTACATCATTAAAGACAACTAATTCTTTATTAATTCACGCAAGTTCTCTATATTCCTGTTCATGTCTGGTTTGGGTTCCAAATGGTCTCTGCATGGTGCGAAGGCCTGGAGAGTACTGCACTCAATTTAACAGCAGCACTTGACACCAGGAAATGAAGTAAGACAAAGCTACATGGACAGTTCCATTATAAATGTCTGTTACAATTTACATCTACATTGCTTAGCTGATGCTTCTATTCACATACAGTATTCAACTTCAACAGAGTGCAGTTACAGGTAGAATAATGTCTAAAATGTACTTTCCGTGTCATCTAAATCTCAAATGGTGATTGCACTCTTCAAATAATAGTTAGTCTCCCTCTACCTCATATTTATTCCATTACTCTGTCCACCTTTTTCTTTTCTTTTTTCAAATTCCCACTCCTCTCTTTCGGCACATGACCAAGTTCTGCTTTTCTGTTGAGTTCAATGGCGTCTAGTGGTTAAATGTAATGCCAAGTTTAACAGTTTTCTCATGAGGATTATAGAAGGACACGGGTATGTTTCAGTTGACCACTGAAAGGCCCTACATGCACCAAACTTGTATTTTATCACAGTGATGATTAAAAGCAATTGCAGCATGTGGTTTAAGAACAAAATCGGCTAACTGTTCTGTGCTCTTGTACCTTCATGCTACACAATCTCTGTGCCTTATACAAAATGTAATGTGGAATTCCAAATCCGGAACATTCTTACATGGTCTCAATTATTTAATGAGACAGCAGCTCACGCTACTTGTCGTGCATTTGTGTACACCACAATTCCATTAAACCTTGTGTTGCAGACACACAGAGCATGTACCACGCAACCCCCCGCCTTATTCAACATTGGCCATCATTGCATGCATATACAGTAAGTGTACAGTTGGGTGCCACCGATATTGTCCCTTATCATTTGACCCATTTAGGCCTGACCTCAACATTTTAAAAAATCCTTCTAAATCCTCCAGTTTTCTGAAATAAATATTTTCACGATTTTTCAAAAATAGCAGACCTACAAGCTCGTAGCGCGCCACTCGGTGGCGCGCTATGAGCTTGTAGATCTGCTATTTTTCAATAGCTAAATTATAACATAATGTTTAAAACACCAAAAGGGGTTCCCGCCCAAAATGGGTTAACTGTCCTTTTGCGCAGATCACGCAAACCTCAGCAAAAAGAAAAGGACAATATCGATGGCCTCCAAGTGTAGCACAAAATGGCTGACTGTTTTGAGTTGGTATTGGGAGTTTCTATGAGATCAGTGTAGTGGAACCAACCACCCAATGCGAGACAATCGGTCACCCTAGCAGTAAAGGAGCAAGAGCACAAGCCATCTGTAACGCTGAGAAATGAGCTCCGAGAAGAGAGAGGCGGGGACAGAGGATTGGTTTAGAAAGCAGCTGAGAATAGAAGATGGTGAGGAGACAGGAAAGAGCTATTGAGGGATGCTACTGGTATTACACATTATTTCCCAAGTGACAGGTGGCAGAAGCTCCAAATAACTGGCCACTGTTTGAGATGTCAATACATTAGTGTAAATTATGTCTGTAAAGAAACCCCACTGTGTCTGCAAGAGGAGAGCGAATAAATATGTCTGCTGCACAAGCAGGGTTATTGCTCTTATCATTATTATGGTCATCTTTCTTTATTAAGTCGGCCTGCACACTCTTAAGGCTGCCCCCATTGCACAGAGCGTGTTTTTGATTAAGCGCAGCAATCATAGGCTTAGTGCAGCTATTTGGTGGTTACTCTCAATCATTTAATTGATCTTATTGGTTCCACTTGAGCCTTATAAACAAAATCTGTTTTAACACGTGCTTATTAGACTCATTGATTGGCGTAGTCGGCCTAACAAATCTGACTAATACGTCTGAACTCAGATTGTGGTATATACTGTATGAAGGCACTGTGTTACACTTTGTAATATATTTTGGAAATCTGTGAGAAAATTACCTGTATCTCTTATATTACATGCAGACTGAAGTGGACAGCTTGGAATTAATAGAAGAGGTGTAAATTGGAAAAGCCTCCTCAAAAATGTATCATATGGAGATAATGTTTTTCCAACAACTTGAGAACCATTTGTTTTGTTTGTTTGTACTGTGTATACAGTACAGGATTGATTGATCAAATAAGTGTTAAACGGCTCTATATGCTGAGCTGATGGTAATCACTACTATACAGTCAGTGTTTGTTCAATAACAGGGGTCTCCACTCTCCCCAGTCCACAGCTCTTTAGTAAACAGAAAATACATTTTCAGGGCGGGATGCAAATGTCATCCAGTCAGGAGAAAGGTTCTATATGTGACCCTCACACCCACGTTGCATTCCCGATCAGACCAAATTATGTCAGATCACGCTGGGGGCTTTGTCAGAGTACCCGTTGTACCCGTCTGTCCCTTTTGTGCCCATATATGGATGTTTCTGTCTGTCTACCCGTGTCCCCTTTATGCCCATGTATATGTATATGGAGATCACTGATGTCGTTATGGCCATATATTGGAATGCCCATATATGGGCATATCGGTTGGCTCGGTGGTTCTGGACAACTGGGTATCTGAACTAGTGGACGGCGGGAACCACACTCCCTCCAGTTTGAAGCGAGTCTGTGTTTTGACCTCGCTCCTGCTGCCCATAAGGGCACAATTAGAAAGTGAATTTAGAGTGGCAATTGACCCACATGCCGTCACAGCCCAGTAGTCACTGAAAACGGTGCAACCCCCCCATCCCTCTGTCTTCCTATTGGCAAGCCACATGACATCACAGCCCAGAGGGAAAACGGCCCTGGGAATGGATGCTTTTCACGCTGATGTCACAAACTTCCGGTTCACTTCCTGGTTCTGTGCAAGGACTGTCTAAAGAGGACGAGACACGAAGACCGTACGGGCGACGCCATGTTGCTCCATGGTGCTCCATGGAAGGAAAGAAACATGCGCAATGGGCTATATGCAGCCAACACTTCCGCGTTCAGCTTCCTTGTCTCAACTGCACATGTTTCTTTCCTTCCATGGAGCAACATGGCGTCGCCCGTACGGTCTTCGCGTCTCGTCCTCTTTAGACAGTCCTTGGTTCTGTGCAAGGAAGCTCTGAGAAGGAAGGGAAGTGGTCACGTGACTGGGCTGCGCCATGACACTTTCATGGACACTTTCATGGGAGCCAAACTCACACGGAAGTGCAATGAATACATGGCAGTGAATGGAGCCGGCTGGACCAGCTCATAACATTATTTATGAACAATTGAGACCTTTTGTAAAGTAATCACTTCTGGAAAATAACAGAAGACATATCACAGGTTGTTTTCTAATCACTTACTTTTCGATGTGCACAGAGTGCACAGTATATAATTTTATCTGAGGATCTAAACAGCAGCAGGTATCGTTTCTGGCTCCGAAGTATCGCGAGATTTGGCTGCCAGACAGGAAACGGTGGGAAGTCTCGCACTTGGTGCGTTCAGAAAGGTACTTTGTGCTCTTTAGATACCATACCTCTATAAAAATTACACAGTGTACACATCGAATAACAACACAGCAGACAATAATGTGTTACATGTCTTCTGTTATTTTCCAGAAGTGATTACTTTACAAAAGGTCTCAATTGTTCATAAATAATGTTTGTTCATGAGCTGGTCACTGAGCTCTCATTGACTCCAGTGCATTCTGCCAAACTTCCGGGTAGTTTGGCTCCCATGAAAGTGTCCATGAAAGTGTCATGGCGCAGCCCAGTCACGTGACCACTTCACTTCCTTCTCAGAGCTTCCTTGGTTCTGTGCTAGTGGGGATGTTTTGATTTGATCCATAGAAGCAGTCTCCAGACAAAACGCCAGCAACTATTTATTTCTAAAGGTAAAGTTTATTCTACATATTTTAGCTGTTTTGCCATTGTGTTTTCATAATATTTCATATATATCATATTATCGGTCTTTTACATTTTAACATTTGGGAATTGCCTTAGATTGGGCTGAGAAAACATGTAGCAATGCTAATAATGCAACCCCTGCTGCCTGCCTGTGTGTAGCACGTTTAGGTCGTTTAGGTTGTGAATTTCTTTTGTATAAACGATAGAGTGGCAATGCCAGGGAGTCTGTTTTGTTTTAAAACTAGAATATCTTTGCAAACAGACATGACAGAAGAAAGTGATGCACAAAATCACCACTCATCAGTGGATATCCATCCTTTGTAAGTCAGTGCGTAACCAAATGAACCTGTGTTTTAACATCCCTGTGAAATATCTTTCATGATTACATGCATATTCCAGTTCTGAAATGGTGAATGATAGACAAGTAAGCTATTTGACAAGGCTTCAGTGACTAGGCGACTGGAAATGATATTGAATGATTTCATACATACATAGCCTAAATCAGTGGTTCTCAAAGTGGATTTCAGCGACTCTGTGGGTCCTTTAGGGGGGGGGGGGGGGGTCTTAATTGACCTATGCAAGTCTGTAACTCTTAACAGTCAACCTTGATTCCATTTGTAGACTGTCAGAGTGAAGGGGAGACCCTGAAATTTCAAACACTGGCCTCGGATTAAATAATTTGTGAAGTAACCGGGGCACGTATGCTCAGCTCATGTTTTCATTGAAGACCTGCAACAAGTGATTATTTACAACTAATAACTCCTTCCCTCCAGGCACCGGCAGGACTTTTCAATTGCAGGGTCCATCCCAGAGCCCTTGATCAACCACAACTATACAGGTATATCAGTGATTTGATTAGCCACTAATAAGAGACAGCAATCCTCAGTATATCGATTATTGTTTATCATGTATTCATTTTTAGACACATTTAAAGTTTATGGATGCTCTAGCCTAGGATGTAAAATAGTATGTGTACACATGGCCATTAGCTCAATGTATTTATATTATCATTTGCTATATTGCATAGTTTTAAAGCCTAGGTAAGACAAATGGTGAAAATGGAATATCTACAAGTTCACAACCAGTCACATCGCGTTGTGATTTTGTAGATCTGCCATTCTTTTATTAAAATATTAATAATCTCCTGTTTCTGTGCAGAACGGAGTCCTGACAACCAGACAGCCTGCATACCATGTACAGACACCAGTAGCTTGACAGTGGTGACAGGTGTGTAGGTTTATTTGATTGTTTTGTACTATTTCTTTTATCATATCACATCTTGTTATGTAATATAAAATAGTGGAAATATCCTATCTACAAGCTACTTACTTACAAGCGCACAACGCGTCAGATTGTTACACGTGAACTTGTAGATCTGCTAATTTCACTTCTTTTGTGCAACAATCTTGCATGATGAAGCAGGGCATCAATTTACAAAAAAACGAATCTGAAATATGGAGATGCAAGGTTTGTGCCTGAGAGAAACGATATACAGTATGTCTGTAGACATACAACGATATACAGTATGTCTGTAGACATACAACGATATACAGTATGTCTGTAGACATACAACGATATACAGTATGTCTGTAGACATTTGAAAGTGAGTTATTATGGTTGTTCATTATGAGCATTCCTGCTAGCTGTGCTAATGTGCAGAACTATTAAAGGGGATGTTGGCCATCGAAGACTCTGTGGCAAGTTTGACAAGCTCCACTCACTTCTGATGGCTGTAATGGAGCTGATTTCTACTTGCTATTCATACCCCCCCCCCCCCCCCCCCCCCCACACACACACACACACACACATGTGCACACACACATGTGCACGCACGCATGCACACACACACACATACACACACGCACGCACGCATGCACACACACACACACACACTCTCTCTCTGTATGGTAATAAGCATTGCAGCAGTGACTTGCCCATCCTCTTATACACATCCCTCCCATAGTTAATTCATATTTCAGACATTTCGTGTGTGTGTGTGTGTGTGTGTGTGTGTGTGTGTGTGTGTGTGTGTGTGTGTGTGTGTGTGTGTGTGTGAGAGTTGTGTGTTGTGTGTGTGTGTGTGTGCTGCAGATTGTGGTCTTCTGAGTCTTTCTCTGTCTGTGTCTCGTTTTGCCAGTTGTTTGATTTGGCCTGTAAATTTAAATTGACATGCAAAGTAACATGCTTTTTTAAATTGCTATTTAGTGTTGGCATCTCTGTACTGTTGGGTGGATCCTTCTGTGTGTCATGGTGCTTTCAGTTCTATGAAATGGAAGAAAAAAAAACACAGCCAAGAGTCTAACTCCTCAAAACATCAAAGACCAAGAGACAGAAAAAGAGAGGGAGGGAGAAATTGCACCCTGTTTCTGGGCGATGATGGAGGAGAGAGAAAGAGATCGAGAGAGTGACCGAGAGAGAGGGAGAGAGACGGGGAGAGAGAGAAAGGGAGAGAAATTATGGGGGGAGGGGCGAGAGCACGAGAGAGAGAGATGGAGAGAGAGAGAGAGAGGTTGGGGAGGGAGGGAGGGGGGGGCTGAGGAAAATAAACTAACCAACCAGATGAATGCGAGAGAGAGCGAGTGAGAGAGATAGGGTCTGTTTGAACATGCTTTGGGGGAGAGAGGGGGAGAGAGAGGGAGATTGTCAGGACCAAGCAAATAGAAGTGTTACTACAGAGCTGCTGCTGGGAATCGAGGATAATAGCGCATCATCTCAGCGCATTCAGCCACACTGGACACCTTGTAATTTCTGGGGGGGATAATTATTACAGCAGGGGTTTTTTTTCCCTTTCCCTCAGCCTTCCTTTCCTTTTTTTTATTGCAGTCTTCATCATCTGCCTTCCCCTATTCTTCTGCAACTGGCAGCCGCTGGGCTTCCCCTGTTTCCCACTCTCGTGCTACTCTCTGTCTCTCTCCCTTTTCCAAAAGGAGGGATCTGTGTTTCAACAGGAATTGAAGAAGACAGTAAGAGAGCTTTCTTTCTCTACATCTGAGGGAGACGAGGGGAGATTGCATAGGCAGGGTGGTAACGTAGCAAGGCATGCGGAGGAGTGGGGGTTTCTTTTTGCGGGGTAGTGGGGAGGCGGGGGTAAAGCGGGAGATTTGTCGGGGTGTGTGTGTGTGTGTGTGTGTGTGTGTGTGTGTGTACATGCGTACATGCGTACAAGCGTGTATGTATGTATGTATGTGTGATACTCGACTGCAGAATGCAGGGTGGAACATGGCAGGGCTAAAGAGATGTTCAAGTTACTGCATCGGTGTGCAATGTAATATTAATGCATGACTTCAGATAAAGACACAGTTGCAGAGAGGGATGAACAGTTGGTGGTGAAAAGGGGGAGAAGAGAGGATCTGCTGAGGATGCATGTAGAGGAGAAAGACAAGCCGGGCAGAATTTGGCAGTGGAGTACTCCTCGATGCCCTCAGATTACACACACACACACACACACACACACACACCCACACACACACACACACACACACACACATACACACACACACAGAGTGCACGATACCGTTATAAAACGGAGCATAAATTTGGCATCAGAAAGAGTGGATCGAGGACAATATAGACTACCTGAGACTGAGGAAGGTAGTGAGTGGACAAGGATGGGACCATTGCATTGTATACTATAGCAAACGCATATCAGGGACAGATTCTTGGATAGATGGATACCAAAGATCGATGTAAGCTATACTTAGAGTAACTGATCTATAACGCTTGCCCACCCACAGACACATTTGCATGCAAAATTGCAAATGTATGAGGCCCCTGGGCTGGGGATGATCTGGCTCACATGGGTCATACTATACAGTAAAACACATTTGAGTTATTGCATAGGGCATAAAAGAAAACGGTCCCTTTTGTTTTTTTACACACCGGAAATGAACCTTCGGTTTCAGATTCTTCTCTGTACATACATTTATTACATTATTATACTTGCTGTATCCATTGCAAAGAAAAGAAAAGCCCAGTAAACCTAAACCGTGCCTCAGCTGTCCTGACATGGCATGCACAGAGAGAGAGTGCACATGAATGAACAATGCACACATATGCAAGTTACATCTGTGCAATGACACACGCTCACTGGCCGTCGGCATGTAGGCCACCTAGATACCGAAAGTACAAGTATATTAGGAATTCTGCCATGCATCACGAAGCAGATGCACTTCATAAGTGGACACACACACACACACACACACACACACACACACACACACACACACACACACACACACACACACACACACACACACACAGCTGATCTCACTTGAGTGGGTAGTGGTTTTCCTCTATAGGAACTGAGTCACCCTCCCACCAGGCATCGTGTTTGATATGCTCCTGTCGTTATTATCCAGTGTGAGTCTAACCCACCTATTGTCTCTGTTGTTCATGTACATTGTGCAGCCCACTGAAAGGGAGTTGGGGAGGTCACTTTACTGCGCACGTGTAATTACACACACGCTGTATGTGTGTGTGTAGGAGCCAACAGGAGGATAAGGATGCTCTGAGCTTACTGAAGCAGAGCAGAAAGTTTAACCATTGATCTTTTTGAAGCAATTCTATGGGTCGGGGCATCTATCTACGACAGGGGTTCCCAAACTTTTTCATGTCAAGGACCCCCCAAATTGACACTCATTAGCCCGCAGACCCCCCATTTGAAAAGATATGCCAGGGACCCCCATAAGAGAAGATTTTTTACGGCTCTAGCAGTGATTCTCAACCCGTTTAATTTCAAGAACCCCCCCAGTTTGACATGCATATTAGTCTACAGACCCCCATTTAATGGCATTTCTATCTCTGGGACCCCAATTTATTTTGTTAATTTAACTCTGAGAGTGTACACATGTACACTCTTAGAGTTACAGACCCATAAGGGTCCATTTTGTTCCAAACTATAATTTAGCTGGGGACCCCTCAAGGACCCCTGGGGGTCCCCGGGCCCCACTTTGGGAACCACTGATCTACGACATAGGCAGATAACATAATGGTGCTGTGATGGGTTAGGGTTAGGTTAGCATACAGTTCATAATCAAAGGATGCTGGTGATGTGCACTCACATTTAACAACTTTCAACCTGGCATCCTTATCTTGGGCATGTCATTATACAATATGAATTGGCAAAAAAAAAGCTGATCTACAAGCTTGCGAGCTTGTATATTGGCTATTTTTCACTATTTGTTGTGGGGTGAAGTACTGTATATAGGGCTTTAGTGGTTAAATTAATCTGTGTGGTTTGGACACCTGTTGGCGACACACAATGCCAGGCACTGCACCACAACATGGCCATTGGTCTCTCTCGATGGATTGATGGTTGTTTTGGCGGTGGCTCAGGGGTAGAGTGGCTGGATGGAACCCGCAAGGTTGCCTGTTCGAACCCGGGCTCCCCCAGAGTTAGTGTCGAAGTGTCCTTGAGCAAGACACTGAACCCCTAATTGCTCCTGATGTGCTGGTTGGTGCCTTGCATGGTTTCCGCCGCCATCGGTGTATGAATGTGTGTGTGAATGGGTGAATTGATGCACCTTTACATCTATGTAAAGCGCCTTGGATAAAGGTGCTATATAAATGCACCATTTACCATTTACTGTAGAGCAAGTGACAATACAGAAAACCCAAAGCCACGCTGAGATTCAGAGATTTAGAAAGCGCTCTACCTCACACCTCCATACTCAGCCGCCCAGCACATGGTTTACATAGTTCAGAGGAACTGATAAGTGCTTCCCTAATCTTGTGTTGGTATGAGAGTCCCCTGGTCAGTCAGAGCCAAAGCCAGGCGCTTTAGAAATACTGGCCATGAGTCCCCCAGCCTGTATCCCCCACATCCAACCTTAAGAACATTTCTACACTTCAGTATAAATATTTGCATTTAGATAGATTGGATACAATATGGTAGCCAGTTTAGCCAGAGTAAAAACACGCAATTTCAAACAATATTAATCCAGTATGGTGATGGAAACATAGCCTACTAAAATAAATGTTTAAAGATAAAAGAATTATCTTCAAAAGCATGCAGTACTAGGCCGATTCCTGTTGAGAATGATGCCCATTGGGACTGCGTGCCACTATCATTATGCAATAGAAATACCCATTTCCGTTGTCTGTCTTTGTCTCTTTAATGCCCATATACAGAGTTCTGTGTCAGCTATGCACAACTATGGAGTTCAGGCCATCGGGGCACTCCATATATGGTATATGGGATTTGTGAACCGCACACGTACAGTTGGAGGCCATCGATATTGTCCTTTTCTTTTTGCTGAGGTTTGCGTGATCTGCGCAAAAGCACAGTTAAATGATAAGGGACAATATCGGTGGCACCCAACTGTAGTAAGTCGATCGGTCGGCGCATGGGAAACACTCACTCACATGCATGCAGAGATTTCCTATGGATGAATAAGAACTTTACATTCACCAATTCAACAGAATGGTGTTTATTACTACTCATCATTGCTAGCAGCAACTGCAGCAAAGAACCTTTAAAATGTGTATTTAATACGTATAAAGATTGTAAATGTCTGCAACTGAGCCTGCATTTTCCCCATGGTGCCGACCAGCAGGCCGCCATGGGCATACAATGCCAAAAATCGGGACAGTCATGGCCAAACTGCAATGGTGCATGCGTAAAGGATGAATGCATGGCAGCACCACTGCACTGTGGGCAGGTGTGACAGCTTAGGTCTCCCTCGCATTTCTCCCTACTGAAACGTCATGTAAAGTTAGGCAACGGTTAGGGATTTGTTTTAAGTGTTTTAAAAATATAGGATGAACTGTATAGGTCACTAAAATCCCCAGACAAAATACATAATTCAGTGCTACAGACATGTTTAGTGTGACTCTCTAAATTAAAATATACTTATCTACCATACATGTGTAAAGCAGTCACATGTAGTCTACACTTGATAGATCACTCTCGTGAAAAGATACTGTAACTAGATAAAGTGGCCCTCGGGGAACAGGTCTCCACCAGGGCAGGTTAGGTTGTGGCCTCCTGGTGGCGCTATAATAGGGCAATGTGAAAAGGGTGCCATTTCTTCTCACGCCTTAGATGGCAATTGGATGATTTGCCAATAGGCCAATGTGAAAAGGGTGGGATATATTCCTCAGCCTAGTAGGAAGGTTCGTGAAAGATTTCACGTAAATTGCATGCTGCACTCATGATTTGAGGCTTTTTGTTCAAAACGGGCCAATCCTGCAAACTTTGAAAGCCAATGTTAGCCAATTAGATACAGATGAAAAACAGGTAGAAAGGGTAAGCGTGCACATGAGTTTGACAGTAGGCTACAGTAAAGAAAAGTAGATCCCAATTCCAATTCCAGTTGAGTCATTATTATAATCCCAGTGAGCTCAATTAAGTTGGCTGGCAGCTGAGCTGGTTCAATGGGTTTTAACATGGATTCTAATAGACTGTCATGGTTTTTGTACTTCTGCTTTTTGTTTGGCATAAAGAGAGTCAAGGTCCAGTAAACCTCCATGATTTGCCTTCCTGGGTGACCGAATTAACATTCAGCCAGCGTTTGCATGGAAATGCCATTAATTCTTCCTCAGTTGGAAGTGTTATGGAGTGCCATACTTTAGTTCTGCTACCAACCGACAACCACTGCGCACAGTTGCCATTTCTGCCCAAGCAAATCCCTCCTGGTGTAGGAAGTAATAACGCATCTCTCCTCAGGGATGAAGGAACAAAAATTGCTTTCTAGTCTACCACATGTTCATTTCAAAGAAACAAGGGATTTTGAAGATGTATCTGCATTCTGCACAATGGTGTATACAGTGACTACCTGCCTTGAGTTGAGTTAAGGTTGATTAATTTGTATTAATTGGATTGTTTCAAACTCATTTAAAAACTGCCTAGCAGACTCCCATATCAGATTTACATTCATTGTCAGTTGCTTTATTTCTGTCCCTCCTATCTGCCAGTGTGGGGAATGGAGTTTAACTTTTCAATATTTGCTACCTTACTCTGCAGGGATATAGTTCATAACTCCAGATTTAGCCCATCCGTTTACTCTCTCTTCTCCATTTTCCTTTTCTCGTTTCTACCTATTTTCCTCTCCTTCGCTCCTGCCCGCGGTAAACGACTGATCTGGGACAAAAGGCCTCCCCTGCGCTCTGTCCTACTTGAGGTTGTCCTCTCCCTCTCTTGTATCTCACTGTCGCTCTCTCTCTCTCAATCTCTTGTTTCTCCTGATATCACTGTCATTTATCACTTTTCACCTATCTCTTTGTGAGTCACCCTGCCTCTGTCTCTATTAATCATCAGCTTGTGTCTGCATGTGTTTCATCATCTCAGAGTGATGCCTCTGTCGGGTTTTAATTGGGTGTCAGGCAGTTTTGTAGAGAGGAAGGCTCTCGGTTCAGCGCTGTCATTTACCCCAAAAAAAGTGTTGATTGAGCATGGGTGGCTGTGCAGCACACTGGCCTGTGTCACATTTATACAACGTAAAACATTCACACCTGTCCAATATTCAGCCAGAGCTGAATATTGGACAGAGAATGAACAGAGAAAGACACAGTTTCAGTATGGGAGATTCTTCACTCATGGGCACCTCAATAGGGGTTGTTGAAATGAGGGGTCACAAAAACCATTGGCCTTTAGTGACCCCCATTTTGCCAGTCAGGTCATGGATTTAAAGGCACCCTTCAGGTCACAAAGCTCCTCTAATCTCCAAGTTTACTGTACTGCCAGTCCTAAGAAATGCATCACTGATGGTGCATGTATCTTTATCTGGCTGCATGTCTCAGAGAAAAACCATTAGCTTGAAGTGAAGTACACATATTGGTTTAAGTGCTGTAACGAGCAACAAGCCACACAGAGGCAACGTCTTGTGTTAGACACCGTGAAAATTACCCATTAACAGCACTTCTCCTCAAGTCCCGTAACCGTTAGAGTAAAGCTGTAGCTCGCTGCGCCAATCATGGCTACTGGGCACTGCTGTGTGTATACAGTCAGTGTATAGTCACTCTAGTGTAAAAAATACACCCACCTAGTGTGTGTGTGTGCATACATGCGACACGTGCGTCTCTGTGTCAGTCTGCCATAGGAAATGCTGTTCACTCTAACATTATATGGGTGACCATCTATCTTTTTCGTTTACTCATGCAAATACCTTTTCTTCAGCCCCGCCCAGACAGTCCACATCTGTCGCATTCTAATGACTCCATTCACAGTAATTGCCGTTCACAGTAATCGGGGGTGGGGAGTAAGGGGGGGGGGGGGGGGGGGGGTGGATGGCGTGAAGGGCATCGTCCACATGCTCCCACAAGGAGACACGGCGGATTGGCTCCCGGTTTATTAGTAATAATTGTGCCATTGAGAGTCGGGGTTGGAGGGGGCTGCGATGTGAGTTCTCCCAGCAGTCACCACTGCATCATCAAAGTGGTGCTATTTTTAGCAGCATGGGGTTGGAGGAGAAGCCTGGCCCACGATGGTGATCACCGCGTAAAGGCAGAGAGGGGAAGCGGTGGGGGGTGGGGGGTCTTGGCACAGTCAGAGCTAGTAGCAGCATCAGCAGCAGTGGGAGCCCCTGCAGATCTCTGCCTGATGGGATCTACTGGGGTTGGTCGTAGAATGTTGATGTTGTTGAAGCGCACGGCTGCATTGTGTAAATCTCTGCCACGGTGGCTGTTGGGTTGGACATGGCATTATGTCATGGGGGAAACCGTGCCACTGACTCAACCGTAATTGATGGGAAAGACGTTTGGGTGGTGGATTGGGTTGCAGCCATAGTTTTCTAGCATTTTCTGACATTGTAGCACAAGCTCTTCACTAGCCTTCTCCCCACACCCATTTAAGCAGCTGCTGCTGATTTATATCTGAAGGAACCAAGAAATGGAATAACAGAATAGAAGAAAAGATTGCTTCAATGCAACCGTAGTCTCTGCTCAACTCTGCCTCTACATTGCAGTAACACTGAGCTGAGCTCACACAGTTTATTTATTGTTGTCTCCGCCAGGCCGAAGGAAAGGCAGAGACTAGATTGTGCACCCTGCCTGTCCGTCTGTCCGTTCGTCCGTTCCTCTGTGCACAGCTAATCTCCAGCACCTTTGGCACGATCGACGTGAAACTGTGCACGCACACTCCCTGCATGCCAGAGCAAAACCTCTGGCCTCATATAACACCACCAGGAGGCAGAGTGAGCAAAAACATTTTTTTGATTGTTACTACAGATTTTGTCCAAACATCACGCAAATCGGTACACAGTATCATTATAGTCATGTGATCTCAACGGACCTGTCAGATTGCCGTGAGACTTTGCACGCATATTGACATTCCCACTTAGGCCAAGGACGAAATGCCACCCTACATTTAATCATTTAAACTTGGTGGTTTGCTGGCCTACAATGTACCTGACCTGGCGGAGAACTGTGGTCCAAGAAGCACTTTTTCAATTTTTTGCATACCGTTTCTTATGTCTTATGTCAAAGTTTTATCTCCTGTGGTCAGCACCTCGCCACTACTGGTGTGCACTCCTTTCCGTTTGTTCTATTTGCATACTTATGGGTAACATTTCTAAACAGCTTAAACTCAGGCGCAGAGAAAGACTCAAGACACACAAGGTGGAATTAAAAATAGTCAGGTCTTCACTGGGAGGCAGGTAGCCTGGTCAGACACGGGTTCACAGTCCCAGAGCCATCTATATAGAAGAGTTACGACAACTGTTTTAAAGTATTGTACAGTAACAACTAAAGTCTCTGTAGTGTTTATGTTGTACGATTACTACAAAACAATCTAAAATAAAGGGATTTAAGATCATTAAAGCTGGGCTGTTGCCTGGGTCCAATGCATTTCTGCCTACTTCCGGTCCAGGACTTGTCCCTATTTGTTGTCCCCATTCTCAATAGAAGTCTATGTAGGAGAGCCGCCATTGGACTGGCCCCATGAAGTGAACGGAGTTTTCGTAACTCTGTCTTACTCTATGGCTCTGCACAGTCCTAAAGAAAACAAATCACCATGCAATGCGTTATGATGTAGTTTTCAGCAAAATATGTTAAAGCGTGAAAAATGGCTTAAGTGCTTAAACTTTTTATTTGGCTTTAGTAAATAAAAATAAACATTAGCTGGATTGTAAGAGAGTGATATCACATGTTACAGAGGCTATTTTGCATAGATATGAATGTGTGCCTTTGAGATCTTTACGCATAGACATACTGTAGAAAGGTCCTCATTCGCCGCTGCAGTTCATTGGAGCGACATGTATCTTATGGAGGCCACGGCACGATGCCACTCAAAGTGACTACTGACCAGTCACAGCGCGTCTTTTCCGGGACTTGGAAAGGATATCACTGAGGAGGAAGTGATATCACTGAGAAGGAAGTGATATCACTGAGGAGGAAGTGATGATTCTGACAAGTCCCGGAAAAGACGCGCTGTGATTGGCCAGTAGTCACTTTGAGTGGCAGCATGCTGTGCCTCCGCCATATTGGAGCTCAATATGGCAGCAGCAAGAAACAAAAATGGCAGCCGCCAAACGATACGATACACATGCCCCAGAGCCGGAGGAGGCGTCTACCTTTCCATGTCTTTACTTGTCATATCGGTGTGCCACTGCCTTCACTTGGACACAAACAGTTTGAAAGCCACTAATTGCAAATGAACTAACCGGTAGTAGGTGTAGATGATCTGGTGGAAGAGGCAGACATGGCCTTGAAGGCAAGGCTATGTATAACAAGAATGACTCAGTCATAATTGCCAGGTGAAACAAGCTCTTGTAGCGCCCGTTTTCCTTTGTTTCCAGACGTTCTTTTGTTGGTTTACTCACTGTGTTTTGTTATGGCTGTCCTCTAGCTCCAGTTAGCTCATACCATTAGCTTCTGTTAGCTTCTGTTGCCACTCGCTCCACGTTGCAGTGTTCAGAGTATGGGCTTTTATGCCGTTCAGAGTTCAGACTATCATTGGCTTAGGAGGCAACCAATCATCACTAGGTCGCTAATAAGATCACTAAGAGGCAGCCAATCATGACTTGGTCATCAGTGAAGTCATTACAGTCGTTAGTAGTGGTGGGTGCAAATGTAGTCCAGGTGTATTTCAAGCACATGGCAAAAAAAAAAAAAAGTAAGCACATGAATGTCACTATCTAGCAATTCCAGCTGGCATATTTGTCGCACAGATATATATTTTATTTTCCTGAACGACCCGGCTCTCCCTGACCTCAATCCAGTCCATTGAACTTCCGCCTCCAGTTCATGGCATGTCTTTACATAGCCTTGCATGAAGGCAGGACCTGAAATAGCGCCACAGGTGAAGTAAAAGAGTACTACAAAATATAACGGGGACATTAAAAGATAACTGCAAAATAAAACCGGGAACAACACTGAGGTGCCTGGTGGCTCAGCCAGTTTGTGTACAGTGCACAGAGAGCTTGTGAGTGCAAAGGCTCAGGTTTGGGTCTGTCCTGTCCCACATGTCTCTCCTCTCTCTCTCTGCCGCCCTTAATTGTTTCTTGTCTCTCTTCACTGACACAAGTACTTCACAAGTACAAAATGGCCAAAGAAAATTCTTAATAAGAGGGAACACAACAGGCAAGGATTCATTAAATGTTACGTTTGTAATCTAGTAATTGTGTGTGTGTGTGTGTGTGTGTGTGTGTGTGTGTCTGTGTGTCTGTGTGTCTGTGTCTGTGTGTGTGTGTGTGTGTGTGTGTGTGTGTGTGTGTGTGTGCGTGCGTGCGCGCGCGCGTGCGTGCGTGGCGCGCGCATGCACATGTTTTTGTTTATACCAGCAGCAGTAGGCAGTAAAGGGCATTTTTGAACGTTTATCTGCAAGGATGAATTCACAATATTCCAGCTGGAATGGATTGGCCGGCATGCTGCATTAATAATAGAAGCACAGCTGGCAGTATTTATAGTAACAGTGGAGGGGTCTGTGGCAGCATGAATGGGAACTGATGGATGAGATGTTTCCTGCCAGGCCAGGAGGATATCGGACACAGTGTGGGCTGTGACACTTCAGACAACAGTGGATGCACATCGATACAATGTCATGCACTTTCTGTCTCCCATATGATGTCGCTGCACATCATATGGCTAGATCATACATGGGCAACTGGCTGCCCGGGGGCCACATGCGGCCCCCATGCACCTTCACTTAATGCGGCCCTCGGGTTAATATCAGAATACTGATATGATTTCAGCTGTTACAATTCGAAACATGCAAACACGACCCGCTTTTGTATGTCCAATGTGTTTGGATTTAGTTCATAAAGTTAACATAACTATAACTAAATTCATTTGAAATGAATTTGTTATAGTTTGCCGGTTGTCATGGCCCATGACAACCGGCACTCAAACACAACGAACACTTTGCCCCCCAAAAACGGCTCAGGGTAGCCAGACAACCCAGTGGACAGAGAGAGGCATCACCCCAGATGAATGTCTTGCGACTGGCCATGATCAATCTTGGGCCGTCTGGAAAACCCTGAACCGTCTGCGGGTCGGCGAGGGACGCTGCAAGGCATCCATGAAGAAGTGGAAACTGACTTTTTCTGGTGCATGTGTGTGTGGCGAACCACAAACAATGGACCACATCATGGGATGTATCTCTGCTCCACAATGCACTGGAGATGACCTGGCCGAGCCAAATGCCGCTGCACTCACCTGCGCCAAACACTGGAAAGACGTGATATAGAGGATGGCCAGACACGACGAAGAATTTGAAATGAAATAAAAAGGTTATTTTTCAGGATTTAAATTAAAATATAGCAAAAATAACTGATTTACAAGCTCAAAAGATTGTAGATGCTTTTGAGCTTGTATATCGGCTATTTTTGCTACGACAGTAATATGCAACGTGGCCCCTCTGGAGTGAGTGTGGAAATATAGTGGCCTCCTCTGGGCTAGATGATTAGGCGTGTTGACAGGGGAAGAGAGAAAAGGAAAGATATACGTGGAAGATGTCACTCATGTTTAGAGAATGCTTCTGTCAGTCAATAGCATAGCATGGGAGAATTTGGGGTAATTTTAACAAGCCTTTTTAGTTTACCGTAGTCAAGACAGTTTACAAAATGGCATGAATAATGGCTAAACAAGGGAACCTGAACCTAGAGGTGTACATAGTTGAGCCATGTGGCTCATCACATTTAATTTGTGATGTCCAGTAGAGTGTTTTAGCCCACTCAGCAAGAATTGAAGACAGAGTGTGACAGTATACAGACAGACAGACAGACAGACAGACAGACAGACAGACAGACAGACAGACAGACAGACAGACAGACAGTTCCATGTTAAAAACGACAGCAGATAAAAAATACGTACAGCAAGCTAGTGATTTATCCATGGTCATTTGTTTGGCTGCAGATTGTGTTGCTTACATCACAGTACTGTAAGGTCAGCTTTAGTGTACGGTCGGTCACACATTGATTAGACCGTACATGGGCAACTGGCGGCCCGGGGGGGCCACATGCGGCCCCCACCATCACTTAATGCGGGCCCGCAGGTTAATATCAGAATACTGATATATTATTGATTTCAGCTAATTACTAGTATTAAAATGTTTTTTATGTCCAATGTATTTGTGTTTAGTTCATAGAGTTTGAAAAAAGTGAAAGAGGGCGCACAACTTGTAGTCACGATGCAAGAATTATTTATTGAATCGACGTTTCGGCCAACAGGATGCCTTCTTCAGGGTATCTTAACATAACTATAACTAAATGTGTTTGAAATTAAATAAAACATGTTACTTTACAGAACTCCAATTAAAAAAATAGCAAAATAAATATTCAGGATTTCAATTCAAATATAGCAAAGTGCAACAGTAATATGCAATACGGCCCATCTGGAGTGAGTGTGGAAATACAGTGGCCCTCTCCATCGTCAAAGTTTCCCACCCCTGGATTAGACAACGCGTGCCAAATTGTTGAACACGTCAATTACCCAAGCGTCGCGTGTAGCTTGTTTGACTTATGTTGGAGTGGTTTGCTCACTGAAAGAAAACAACAAGCAAAATACCTGCGTAACAACGACACACTTGTTCCCTATTGGTTTTGATTGATTGATTGAATACTTTATTAACACGATTCTTAACAGTACAGGTAATAGAGCATCGCAGTCCTGCCCCCTACCAGGGCCCAGGAAATTATTCTCCGTTCATTTTCCTCATAGACATTTCAAAAAGTATTTATTTAAAGACGTTTACGCCGCGGACAAAGCCAACTCTTGTCGTGACAAATCATGACAACAAACACACTTTTTTGGGCCGAACAAATAATTAGAAAGAAGAAAAAAACGGCAGGTTACAACACTTTTTTTGTTGTTTTTCTTCTTTGTAATTATTTGTTTGGTCAAAAATATTGTGTTTGTTGTCACGACTCGAGTTGGCTTTGTCCGCGGCGTAACCGTCTTTAAATAAATACTTTTTGAAATGTCTATGGGAAAAATGCATTGGGAATCATTTCCTGGGCCTGGCGTCGCCATGAAAGGGGGCTGGACTGCGACGCTCTATACAGTCAAAACTGTTGGTGAACTGGTTGAGCCTTTCATCAGTTTCATCCCCCTTTAATTAAAAACAACAACAACAAACAGTAGCCTACTTTAGTGCATGCCCATACCCAAATAATGTGAAATTTGTCCCTTCTCACAAACCTCTCCTCCTACACACGCACGCACGCACGCACGCACGCACGCACGCACGCACGCACGCACGCACGCACGCACGCACGCACGCACGCACACACACACACACACACACACACACACACACACACACACACACACACACACACACACATCTCTACTTGGCCCAAAATTAAATTGATCTGTTGACATTTATTCTTCTCTTCCTTGCCAGGGTAACCAAATATGTGGGATGTGGTAGGGTAGAGATTGAGTAGGATGTATAGGAGAATAGACAAGCTGAGAGGGATGGAGGGAAGGAAGAGCGGAGGGAAAAAGGCCAGAGTCTTTTGATGTGAAGCAGTATTGATTGGCCCACATAGCATAGATTAAGACAATGATCTCTCTCTCTCTCTCTCTCTCTCTCTCTCTCTCTCTCTCTCTCTCTCTCTCTCTCTCTCTATCTCTCTCTCTCTCTCTCTCTTTCTATCTCTCCCTCTCTCTCTCTCCCTTTCTCTTTCTCTCACTCTCTCTCTCTCTCTTTCTATCTCTCCCTCTCTCTCTCTCCCTTTCTCTTTCTCTCTCTCTCTCTCTCTCTCTCTCTCTCTCTCCATGATAAGAATTTATTCAATCAGATTCAATCTGTGGCTCGCTGTCATATGGCCTCTCATCTTTGCTCAACTGATATCTGTCAATTACAAGCCCATTAATAAGAGAAGTAGAGGAGAGTCTTGCATTCACATAAACACACACACCCACGCACGCACGCACACACACACACACACACGCACACGCACACGCACGCAAAGCTACAGATCCCAAGTTGGATGATGGAAGTCCTGCGTGAAGGACAGGTTAACCTTTCACTGCAGAGGACGGCAGCATGGTCATGACAGCAGTATATTGAGCATAATGCCAGTATTAGGAGATGACACAAAAGATGTTAGTGATGTGATGCCTTGTTGAATATGAGGTAAAAGTGTACATTTAAAGTCATATGTATTACACTAGAATTTCGCGGGCCTTCGGCCCGCTCATCCCAGAGTTGCGTTGCCCCGCGTTGCGATACAGAAGTCCACAGATACAGAAGTCCACAGTGACACGCGTTGTATGCAGCTGTTTTGTGTTGCAGCGCGTGCGCGCGCGCGCGTGTAGTGTTGTTGTTCTTATCCATAACAATAAATGGATCAAATATGCTCTATATTAGTTATGTATAGATTTAAAGCAGTGGCTGTCAAAGGTGTGATCCAGGGACCCTCATGGTTCCTTGAGGGGGTTCCAAATGGACCCATTATAGGTCTGTAACTCTGAGAGTGTACAAATGGAACCAAGTGGACCCTACAGGTCTGTAACTCTGAGAGTGTACAAATGGAACCAAATGGACTCTGTTATAACGTTTAACTGTGATACTGTACAAATGGAATCAAATGGGACTCTTATGGGTCCATTTGGTTTTACTCTCAGAGTTATGGGGGTCCTTGAAATTTAAAAGGGTTGAGAAGCTGTATGCAATGGCTTATGTGTTGTAAAAAGAGAGACCAGCCTATTCTCCAAAGCATGATATCTTATGCTTTGCTAGGTTGTACAAATTAATATTGGGTCAATATAATTTGCAGGACTCACGTGTGTGCTCTCTGTCTCTGTCGCTCTCTTCTCTCTCCTCCGTCTCTGGGGTGTGTGGGGGGGGGGGGGGGGGGGGGGATTAGTGGCGCTGCCTGCGACAGTGCTATACTTCTCCAGCAGCGGTGCAGAACCGAGAGAGTGACACATTCTTGTGGATGTAAACTGCGCAAGTTGTAGCTTTAAAGTTCGGATTGTGTAGTCGCACCGGTGGTACAAAGTGAATGTTACAACTCGCACGGTGATGTTGTAAGGCGCAAATGCGAGTACCTAGTCGCACTGTCGAGCCCTGTGTAGTGTAGTGGCATTTTCGCTGCATCGCGAGGCGATCCAAATTCCCCCCCGCGCACGCACGCACGCACACACACACACACACACACACACTGGACGTAGCTGTGTGTTGTTGCAGCGCGCGCGTGTGCGTGTAGTGTTGTTGTTGTTGTTCGTGTCGATATTTGCGCGTCGGTTTGTCCCGCTTGTACCACGCCAGGTTTGCACAGTGCGCTCAGTGCGATATTTCCGAACGTGGGCGTTGTGTGTGTGTGTGTGGGTGGGTGTGTGTGTGTGTGGCTGGCTGTGTTTTGTTGCGTGGGGATCGCCATGTGAGGGGGCTAGCCAATAAGGGCCCTGTGTTGCATGTGGAGAATTGTGTAGGTGAGTGTGTGTGGTGTAGCCGAACGGGGTGGTGAGGACATGAGGGGGATGTAGCACAGCAATCGGTGACCCCTACATTAAGCTGTGTTGCTCCCAAGATGCAGTGCAAATGCGTGTTGTAGCAACCGTAGCCAATGGGAAAACAGGATGCAGTGTTGCCAGGTCCGCGAATTGTAAGCGAGTTGTAAGTAGCGTGTTGAATGGCATTTTTTCTGGGCTTGTTTTCATAGACCTGGCAACAAATTAGGCGGGGGTGTCGGTGCTTGTGGCGTGTTTGTGTTTATTATTGATATTGATGTTGTTTGTGAGTGTGGACGGGAGGCGGCTGTAGTGGCAGTGCAATGACAGTTTTTACGCGGGTGTTGTTGACTGTGGGCGTGCGGCGCGACATGAGGAGATAGCCGTGGATCGACGCGGAGGGTAAGACTGTGTCGTGTTAGTGTGTTGTTGCAGTGTGTGTTGCAGCGTGTTGCAGCGTGTCAGTGACGTAGTAGCTGGTGCCTTTTGTTCCTGTGCGTGCTTTTGGGGACATGTTTTCAATTGTATATAAGGATACAATCATCTCATTGGCGATTATTGCTGAGAATGGAGTGGGTGGTGAAAGGTGCTTAAATACTGCATATCTGTATGGCATGCTACTATATCTGTCGAATAGAAAATCTATTCACTGTTCCGGGGAATAGATTTTCTATTCAAAAGCCTCTAAATGTGAAACCACAAACCCTTCAGGAGAAAGCGCTGATTCAGCGGCAGCGGAACCATAGGAAGCTGACGGACTCGCTACACTCGGTCAAATAATACCGTGGCATCTTTGTCCAACCTTTGGCCCTGCTCTCCTCTTCCTCGCTTACTCTCGTGTCTATTTATGTCACAGGCGATAATCCATTGTTCCAGACTGCTATGTTAATTATGACATCTTTCATGTAAATCATTGTCTTGTTAAGCCCAATTTATAATGCTGCATGTGTACGGTGAGGTGTAAATTAGGCTTGGGGAGCTGCATTGCTCATCATCATCATCATCATCATCACATGATCTGGACACATCTCCCAGCAGATCAACATTTCTTAACACTGCCCTGACTCAGCTGATGGTTTGATTTCAAAGGATTGTTTAACAGAAAGGGGTGAATGAAGTGTGTGTGTGTGTGTGTGTGTGTGTGTGTGTGGGGGGGGGGGTGGGGGGGGACGGGACGCTGCCTGTCAATTAAAACCGACAGAAGAACGTGTCAAGTCAGCTGCCGTTGTGCTTCTTTCTCACAGGGTTGCACGCTGTGCTCTGTAGGCCTCTAGTTCACAAAGGGATCCTCAGCTTGCTTTTGACACATGGTTGCATCCTGTTTACCGCCTGCAGCCATGGAGCAGCACCCACCATTTAATATTTCACAGCCCCTCGTATGTTCAGTCAGTCTCCTTCCCTACAGCTATTCCCATAGTCGCTTACTTATTCATCAGCCCCTTGCATTGCCAACTAATGGCCCTGCCTCTGCCCTCAGCAGAGCCATGATGGCAAGCAGCAAGTGGGTGGTTCTACCACTCAACTTGATCTCACCACTTCAATCCCACAGCCAGAGTATTACTCATATCCTGGTATGGACTCAAAAGGAATGAGGAGAGAGAGAGGGAGAGAGAGAGAGAGAGAGAGAGAGAGAGAGAGAGAGAGAGAGAGAAAGGGGGGGGGGGAGAGAGAGAGAGAGAGAGAGAGAGGGGGAGAGAGAGAGAGGGGGAGAGAGAGAGGGGGGGGAGGAAGAGGGAGGAAGGGGAGAGAGATAATTTTTGGTAAATTACATAATCTAGTGACTTGTTTTTCTCCACCATTGAAAATAACAAATGAATAGATATTCGGGGCGTGCAGGGGTTAAGTTCATATCCACCAACACAGAGACTATATACTGTAGGTTTTGAATCATCATCCGTGGTGCATCTGTCTTGGCTCCAGCAAACACAGCTGTTGGTGGGTGGGAAGCCGGGCAGGGAGGGTGATCTGTGTTGTTGCACTTTGACTCCTACACGTTGGTCAGGGGGCCTACTGAGCAGGGTGCAGCACTGAGTGAAATGGCATGTTCCTCTGCTTGCGTTCCGTCCTCCCAGTAACACCCCTCACTGCAGGGGAAAGGAAGGCGGCCGCTGTGTGTCAGCGGAGACTCTGGGAATGAACATAACTGCAGGGCAGATGCTCGTTGGGAACTATGCCTCTTGGGAAAGCATGCCCCTCCGTCCGCAGTGTACCTGTTGTAAGAGCACAGTACTCATGATCATGGAGGCCAGTCTATGATGTAAATGATGTCACATTGATGTTATATGTTAGTGATCTCCATATATGGGCATAACACAGATATACAGTAGACGGACCGATGCAAAGATCATATATGGAGATCCATTGCCGCATGTCTGGAGGCTGACTCGCTCAGAGATTCTATGCAGTTATAGATATACCAGGCCGATGCCCACAGAACAGGTAACATCATTCCCAATGGGCATAGTTCCTATATGCCCATTGGGAATGTTGGGAATGTTACCTGTTCTGTCTGTCTGTGTCCCATTTATGACCATATACGGAAATCATTCGCAACTTGATTGTTTGGACGGAAAACCAGCCAACCTCTTACTCGAGAGGCTGCAGTGGTGAAAGACCATTTGTATAAAATTGGAGCCGAATGGAGCCTATACTCCGTATTATGATGCTTGCTGAAAGTATAAATGAAAATTCAGAGTTGAATATTAGGGATGTATAAATGTGTCCAAAATTTTCTTTTTCCACTCTGTTTGGTCCAGTTGTCATTTGTAGACGGGTAAATCCCGTCCACAAAATCCTTTATATTCGCTGTGTGATGAGGCTATGTTTTCTACCCTGTGGTAGAAAATATTACATGCAACGCCATGAGGAATTAGGCTATGAGGTCATTCAAATCCTGAGGAGGAGCTAGTGTGCTATGTGTTTTCAAGCACCCACACATGTCTTCACTATAAACCCATAGTGTTGTCTTTGTCTATACATGGAAAACCCTCCCAGGCACTTTCCTTTTCACTGCTTTTCCCAATACGTTTAGTAAATCCTTGCCGTGTGCTTCACTACTACGGTTTTGTTTGATGCTCAGAGTGTCTGAATCAGATTGTTGTTATCATGATGTGTGAGAGCACTTTGATTTCTTGTAGGCATATATACGTTAGGTGGTTGTCTAGGCTTACACTAACGAATGCACTCAGCATGACGTTACACTTAGTGGACTCAGTGGGCTGTTTCAAGTTAGGTCAGATTGGTGCTGAGAACGGATCCACAGGCTGTGATACCATGGGTAGCATAATATAAAAACAAGCGTAAAGATTAAAGAACACACGTATTTTACTGTGCATTGGTTGGACAAAATGTATTTCAAGGCACTTAAAATGTCACAATATAAGTGTACTATGCACAAGGATGGATGCTTACGCACACCAAAGTCCTTATTAGCGGTGCCGGCCCACAGGAGAATAAACTGCAGAGGGAATCTTGAAGAAATAAGAAAGTGCCCGCACACGCTGCTGATAGCCAAAGTGCCAATATTTTATTAGGACACTTCTTGTTTTTTCAAGATTCCCTCTACAATATAAGTGTACAACATACAATTTAAATGTGAATAGTAGAGCTTTACATCGGCTTACAGTTGGGTGCCACCGATATTGTCCCTTTATCATTTGACCCATTTAGGCCTGACCTCAACATTTAAAAAAATCCTTCTAAATCCTCCAGTTTTCTGAAATAAATATTTTCACGATTTTTCAAAAATAGCAGACCTACAAGCTCGTGGCGCGCTATGAGCTTGTAGATCTGCTATTTTTCAATAGCTAAATTATAACATAATAAACACCAAAAGGGGTTCCCGCCCAAAATGGGTTAACTGTCCTTTTGCGCAGATCACGCAAACCTCAGCAAAAAGAAAAGGACAATATCGATGGCCTCCAACTGTATATGTTTGCAACTGAGAGTAAAAGTCATGTGTAATGCTGCAGGGTTTGTGTAAGTCTAATGGGTACTGTACAGTGTAGTGTAGATTAAGTCTAGGTCAGATTGGTGCCGCAGCTGAGTGCAAATATAGTGCGGAGTGATTCTGGGACACCACAATTTACAGTTTGAAACTTCTGGAGGTACTGTGACCTTAATTCCACAAGGCTAGTAGGCTACCTAGAAGGAGGCGTCCATTCGATAACCCCAATAACACACCCACTCCCATCCCAAAACGAGGTTTCGACGTCAGCTGCTCACCCTAGTTTTTGAGCGGTGCCTAACCGCTCCAATGATTGGCCGCGTGTGTATGTCTGTTTAGAGTACGAACAGCTGCATCCAGCCAGCGGTGTTGTTGAGCAGCCCTGGCCACGTGTGTGTATGTAACTGTGTATGTATGTATGTCTGTTTAGAGCAGCCTGTACCGCTCAGTTCACACAGGTGTGATTTTTAATGGCACAAGGAAAAGTTACATAAAATCATAGTAATAAAAATCACCCCTGTGTGAAGTGAGGGGCGCTAATATATTAAAGTCTAACTCATGTTGATTAGGTGATGTAATGGTGATGTAAAACAAATGGTGCCAACACAAACATTAAATTCAATTAACAATACATTTTCCCTTCAATGGCGTTTTTAAAACAAACATTACACCTGTATATAGGAGGGGCTAGAAATAAAGAAAAAAAATACCCATCTGGGCTTTCCTGCGTCAGTTCAAGTTGATTGAAATTTTCGAAGGATGATTACGTGAGTGTTCAATTAGCCTACTCACCATGGTGCCCGGGGATCAAAGTTACACCCATTATTAGCTACTGTTGATCTGTAAGCCCAGGCTTCAATAGGTTAAGCCTAAAGGCCACGCAATACGCATGTGCGTTTGTTTGCCCCCTTGCGTGTGACATGGTGGCTTATTGCGCGTACATGTCAGACAACGACAGAAAAGAAATTGGCCGTTCCAGTTTAGTGGCAGGAAAGTGGGGCGATCTGTTCTTTGGAAGTTTCCCAGTGAAATTTCCTGGGGACCAAGACACTGAAAATATCTATCTATATACACGCTTTGTCCTACATAAAAGAGAGAGAGAGAGAGAGAGAGTGAGAGAGAGAGAGAGAGAGAGAGAGAGAGAGAGAGAGAGAGAGAGAGAGAGAGAGAGAGAGAGAGAGAGAGAGTGAGAATGATGTAGAAAAAAAGAAAAGAGAGAATGACGGAGACAGGAGAGGGTAAAGGTGGTGGGTGATCAATCTTCTCTTGAGACCATCATCACAGAGACCACTGGTGAAATAAAGTCTGAGAGGAACATGGAGGGTTTTGAACCAGGCCAACACTTATGTGATCCACTGAGCAAAGTTACCTCATTTTACCTTGTGCTGCTCACGTGAAGTGAGTCCAGTTTTGGTCTTTGAAACAAGTGGCATCCTTAAAGCCTCCTTACTTTGGTCTTTGGCCTTATTTTCCTTTTTCATGACGTGGTTGGCAATCTGAAAGGTCTAATGTATTGTACATGTTTTTTTAGTCATGGCATAGAAATTAAATGTGGATTGTCTGGTGGCCTTTGGAGCTACAAAGCCAACTCAGAGTTAATAACATGACCTGAAACTCAGATGCAACTCTCCAAGGAGAATAGAAACCGATAAAGATTTGTGCAAGGCGGGAGATAAGAACTGAAGAGAGATGATTATCACTAGTCTGTATATGCAATATCTAATCGTTCCATCATCCTCTGTATCATCTTTATATGTGTGGACTGGACACACTCATGCATGCATCCACGCACAGTCGCACACACACACACACACACACACACACACTCATGCATGCATCCACGCACACGCACACACACAGACTCATGCATGAATCCACACACACACACACACACACACACACACACACACACACACACACACACACACACACACACACACACACACACACACACACACACACACACACACACTCTTACGTTGAGGTCATCTTTATATGTGTGCACACACTCATGCAGGCCTCCACACACACACACACACACTCTTACGTTGAGGTCTTCTTTATATGTGTGCACACACTCATGCATGAATCCACACGCACGCACGCACACACACACACTCTTACGTTGAGGTCTTCTTTATATGTGTGCACACACTCATGCATGCATCCACACGCACGCACACACACTCTTAGGTTGAGGTCTCATATGTGCGCGTCATGACTTCTATCTTGAAAGTGTATTATTGCTTTCTGTGTGCATTTCTCCTCTGCGTTCAGCTGTTTCAGCTCTAATGGTGATGACGATCAAGCCACTTAACCTTGGTATGTGGCATTGTCCCTCCGCCTGCCTTGTCTCTGTCCTTTCACAATCCCCACCCAGTGTGTCTCCTCCGTGCCTCTCCATCAGACTCACTCCTCTGTCATCACACCTTGAGCTTTACAGACACACTTTTTTACTTTTTCTTCTTTTTCTTCCAATTTAGATATTGGTGCAATGCCCCGTTGGGAATGCACGCCCCTTCAGTTATGCAATACCCGCTGTGCCCGTTGTCTTAGTACTTAGTTAGTGCAGTACTCTTTATCGTAGTACTTAACCCATTTAGGCCTGACCTCAAAATGTTAAAAAAATCTTCTAAATCCATAAATATTTTCACGATTTTTCAAAAATAGCAGCCCTACAAGCTTGTAGCGCGCCACTCTGTGGCACGCTATGAGCTTGTAGGGCTGCTATAACATAATGTTTAAAACACCAAAAGGGGTTCCCGCCCAAAATGGGTTAATATGCCAATTTCCTCTCCCAATTTTCTGTAGTATTTCTGGTCTATTTTGTTTACTAGTTAATGAATTACCATGGACGTTTGTGTACATCTTTATGCTCCCACAACAGCCCAAGAATACCTCCTACTGGTTTTGTTGACCCCTTTCCTTAGCACCACCTAATCGTTTGAGGGGCGCTAGTCCCTCCTACTGTATGCCCAGCTTTGTGTTTGTGTGTACCACATAGTGATGATTTGATTGGCTGAGCGCGGAATGTGATGTATGATGATGTATGACGATAAGAGCGCCCCTCACTTCAGTGTGATATTTGTATTGTTAAAGTAAAGTAAAAAATCACACCCGTGTGAAATGAGGGGCGCCCTTGTCATCGTACATCAATTTATGTTAGCGGACATTTGACATTGCTACATAAGGTACATAAGGTGGTCCCTTATTGGCTAAGCGCTCCCACCAACATGTGATTGGTTAGCGATTTGCTCGTTTACATATGACGCCAATTTTCCCTTCAATGTCAATGGCGTTTAATGTTTTGATGTTTAATTTATGTCATATTTAGCGGAATTCTGACGTAATTTCTCTGTTCATTGTCGATGGCAAATATTGAGACGTGTGGGACAAGATTTAGCGGACATTTGACCTGAATTCCCCTTTCATTGTCAATGGCAAATCTTGAGACGTGTGAGGACAAAAGCTGTTTATAGAAGGGGCTAGCGCCCCTTAACAATAGCACTGTGCTATATTTGGATAGTAATCATTGCTATATAAAGTGTTTTTTCAGTAACGGGGGTCTCCCTGTCTCCCCAGCTCTTTAATAAATAGAAAATACATTTCCAGGTGGTTTGCCAATTTCAGCCAATCAGGAGAGAGTACCCAGTTATCAAGTTTATTGTCTCCACCAGGCCGAAGGCATGGGGAGAGAGTATGTTTTGCACTCCGTCCGTCCGTCCGTGTGTCCGTCCGTCCGTCCGTCCGTGTGTCCGTCCGTGTGTCCGTCCGTGTGTCCGTCTGTGAACAGCTAATCTCTGGCACCGTTGGCTTGATTGCAGCCATACTCTGCACACACACTCCCTGAATGCCAGAGCTGAACCTCTGCCCCAAAGTTTTCACATTGGCCTGTTATAGCGCCACCAGGAGGCCGCTTTGTGCAAAACCAATGTTTTGACAGTACACCTACAGATTTTGTCCAAACATTACGGAAATTGGTACACAGTTGAAACGGGTTTTTCAGATTTTTCAGACTCCATCCTGATTGGTTAAGATTGGCTTCCAAAGTTCGTAGGAGTGCTCCGTTTCAAACAAAATGCTGCAAATCATGAACACATGGTGTGATTTCCGTGAAATTTTGCACGCACATTCCCACTAGGTCGAGGAAGAAATGCCACTTGAATATTTTCAACTCAGCCTCATGGTGGCGCTATAACTGGCCGATTTGTGTTTTACCTATAACTGCACCGATCTGTGTAAAACCATGTATGCACACTCCCTAGAGGCCAAGGAAAAACCTTTGCGTGGAATTTTTCACATCTGCTCTTTATAGCGCCACCAGGAGGCCGACATATGTAAAACACATTTTCTAATATTACTCCTTCAGATTTTATCCAAATGTCACGCAAATCGGTACACATGCTCTCCATAGTCATGTGATCATGTGATTTGTTTGATTTCTCATAATTATCCATCCTGATTGCCTACGATTGGCTTCTAAAGTTTTCAGGAGTAGCCTGTTTTGTACCCGTTTTGTACACATTGCCACAACTCCGCAACGCAGCGTCAGATTGCGGTGAAACTGTGCATGCCTATTCCCACTACTAGGCTGAGGAAGAAATGCCACTTGACAGTTTTCAAATCAGCCTCATGGTGGCGCTACAACAGGCCAAGTCGCGTCACACACACACACACACACACACACACACACACACACACACACACACACACACACACACACACACACACACACACACACACACACACACAAACTTATATTACTCCTAAACATTTTGCCAAACATCACACACAATCCTATCCTCCTGGTGGAGACCTGTGCCCAGAAGGGCACTTTTTCTAGTATTGTTCCTGTTCCAATGTGATCTGCTTTGTGTCATTACTTCCCATTTGATTTGTTTATCCTGCTTCCGGTATGAGTTTTCTAACCTGATTGGATAAAATTGATATCAACCTGAAAATGTATTTTCTATTTTACTAATGAGCTGGAGAGACAGGCAGACCTTTGTTACTGAATAAAACTCTATAGCAATCATTTTGGAAAATAGAGCTATTCAACACTTATTTTAACATAAATACATATCACTGGCCCGGACGGTTAGCTCAACCGTCTGGGCACCTAGGCTGCTGAGCCAGCCTGACGCCGTGCCGCGGGTTCGACTCCCGGGTTCGGCCTTTGCTGCGTGTCTTCCCCCCCATCTCTCTCCACATTTCCTGTCAGTCTACTTTCAACCTATCAATAAAAAGGCAGCAAAAGCTAAATAAATAAATTCATAAATACATACATACATATCACTTACCCTACCTTTAACTGTATAAAATATATTTCTAAATCTAATGAGTGGATTGTCATGTGGCAGCGGTGGCCGAACGGATTGCGGAGCGGTCTTGATACCGGAAGGTCGCCAGTTCGGATCAGCGGTCCGACACGTTAAAATTGTGCCCTTGAGCAAGGCATTGAACCACCACCATGAAATGTGCTATGAGCAGGGCCTGGCTGGAAACAAGTTCTTGAGCTTAGCCCAGATACCCTGGGTAAATATAGTAACTTTGCTTAACTTTGCTTTACACACCCGGAGGATGAACCGTAACCCCTTGTGACCCCTTGGTCTGTCCTCTAATCTAATCTAATGACATCATCAAGCCAAAATGGCAATACACAAGATATCTCATAAATTAATACGCAGATTGCAGGATGAAGCCATGCTGAGTTTGGTGACCCATATCAGCACGGCCTCTAGGGGCTGCTTTTAGAGTCAGTCGTATCTCTTCTCCTTGCCACTAATCAAAATTGTCATCTTTTTATCCAGTACTTTAGCTCTTTACATTTATCCTTTTCTCTTGCAATCTATTTCGCTGCCTCTTGTCTCCTTGGACCAAATCCTCCACTGTCTACTTTAACTTTCCTCCAGTTCTCCCGATCCCAATATTTTCTTCCCGTCTTACTCCTTTCACTTCTCTATTGTCTGTTTGCTCAGCACTATGCAAAAAATATGGATTGCTCACTTCCATCTATTATCATATTCTGTTTGTCATATACAGTATACTGTGCGTGCGTGCGTGCGTGCGTGCGTGCGTGCGTGCAGGCGTGCAGGCTATACAGCCAGTCAGCTATTTGATAACCTTGCTGTCTTCTCCAGACCTTCACACATTGTGCAGCCTTTTCTGCTTATTTGTCCATTTCACGAATCAGCTCTCAGTCTCACCCCTTCCTTTTCCCCCCATATCTGTTCTTAAGCTCTCTTGTCAGTGTTACTGGGCACTGGGCAGTAGTGTTCATCAAGTCTGCCTGTCAAAGGGGTACAGTATCATATCTTACATTTCCCAGAATTCCAAGCCCACAATTTTGTTCCCAGGGAGCACACAAAATGTGCGCCAGTTCAGGTGGCCAAGTCATAGACTGTGACGTATGCGGAAGTGCCATTCCCGCCTGTGCTTTCTGGTCCTGACTCCTGATACGTCACTGGCTTCCCCTCTGCGTTTTCAACCCAGTTCGGTGGCTCTTACACTACAATCACGGCTCTTACACTGTTTCCTTCTTCCGATTGGCTACGCCCGATCACGTGACACGCGCGTCCATGCCGTGCAATGCATGTTGGGTTACAGGTGCATGATGGGAAGCCGGAAGTTTAGTTGTTAGCAAGCCCCCAGAACGGCTGGCCAACGTTGCATCATACTGGTCAAAGCTGGAACTGCAGGCGGGCATATAGCACGAGGAAACCCTGCGTTTGCACATCCTCGTTTGCCAACCAAACAAATGCGGAAGTAGAGCGTTCTTCCGGGTGCTCCAAAACGCCACTGATATGAGCAACTTCCATTGAAATGAATAGCGGGGGGCGGGGCTGTCCTTTATAACTCCATGGTTGTTAGCCGTGAGACACCTATGGTAACATCATTCTACAGGCCACAGGTTTCTGCGTTACACCGGCAAGCTTTGCTCCTTCCTCTCTGCTGCCGTGTGTGTGTGTGTGTGTGTGTGTGTGTGTGTGTGTGTGTGTGTGTGTGTGTGTGTGTGTGTGTGTGTGTGTGTGTGTGTGTCTGTGTCTGTGTCTGTGTGTGTGTGTGTGTGTGTGTGTGTGTGTGTGTGTGTGTGTGTGCGTGTGTGCGTGCGTGTGTGCTTGTGCGCGCGTGCGTCGGTTTCACAGGCTTTGGCCCACTAACGGCCATGAAATTACTTGGAAATACCCTGAGAGATTGTTTGGAAAAACTCACTACTTAGTAGTTAATTTGTGTGGAAAAACATTTGCACACCTTTACATTAAAACGTTTAAAAGCACACTGCCACTTGCAACTTTTCGGTTGTGTAGAAGACCGTCCTCAGGCCTGTGACCATGCAAGTGGCAGTTTGTGGTTATATCTTTGATTGTTGATGTCGAAGTAGTCTATAATAAACCTTTCTATGTACCTGTAAAAGTATAAACTATAATTCATGTATTCATTGTTATTCAGTGAAATAAGTGAATTATCAGTTGGGCTTTAACACTTTTGCAAGACACTATAAGTCACATTCTCATTAGGGGCTGAGACACTGAGACGCGTGCGTACGTGCGTGCGTGCGTGCGTGCGTGTGTGCGTGCGTGCGTGCGTGCGTGCGTGCGTGCGTGCGTGCGTGCGTGCGTGCGTGCGAGCGTGCGTGCGAGCGACATTGGTGGGTCCCAAACAGTACACCACTTTAAATTAGGTCACATAGCCTAAGTATCTAGATCTAGATTTGAAGGAAGCGGTGCCGGTGGCCTAAATATCTACACAGTGGGTGACGTCCACCCCAAAATGTGGCCAGTCTCCTGACTGGCCGCAGCATCACATCACCCCCGTCCTAGTCTCCCTTCATTGGCTGCCAGTCAAATCCAGAATCAGTTTTAAAATCCTACTGTTTGTTTTTGTTAGCCCTACACGGCCTGGTACCACCCCTATGTATGCAACCTGATCAGGCCTCCCGACTTTACTAGGCCTAAACTAGAAGTGGAACACCCTGCCAATTACCGTCAGGGCTGCTTCCGCCCTGGCCATTTTTAAATCAAGTATGTCCTCCGTGGCCTTTTAAATTACACAGTTGTGTGAAGTGATAGATAGATAGATAGATAGATAGATAGATAGATAGATAGATATAGATATAGATAGATAGATAGATTTATTATCCCGCTGGGGAAAATCAGTTGCCCAGAGGCGGCACAGCAGTTAAGGTTACAACTTACGGGTTGTAGTTGTAGGACTAATGACTGGTCTAACCTATGACTAGTCTAACCCAAAAACTGTCTAAACTAAGTACTGCACCCCAACTTACATGTAAAAAAAAGTATACAGTAGAAACAAGGCAAAAAGAAAGACAAGATGCATCAAGAAACAATAATAATAAGTGCTAATAATAATACAAAATACTACAGAGCAAACCAGGGTAAACAATGAAGGTGTCTATACAATTCAATCAGTGCGTCATAAAGTGTATCCCTGCGTCTCGTCATAAGAAAGACGAGAGAGATAAAGTCAACAGTGCAAAGCCAAACAATAAAGTGTTCATTGGTCAGTGCAAGAAAGCGTGAGACGTGACCCCCCCCACACACACACACACACATTAGGCTTTGATTGTCCTAGCCAAACGGCCATTGTGTGTCTCATTGTCGCCTTTCAGTGCAACAGGAGGATGAATCTGTCGTTCCTGCGCTTACTCCAGTACCCTGTTATCTCTAGATGGAGGGGGTGGGAATGATTCAGGATGGCGCCCACTGTATTTATATGGGCCACGTGATGTCTTACATCGTCCTTTAGTGCCCTAAACAAACATTAAAGTCCATAGACTTGGCCCACTACCAGCTCCATTGAGTGAGTGCCTGTGCCAGTCTTATGCACACCTGATGGGTTCAGAGACGGGTGCGTAGGCAGGAGGCAACGTATTAAAAGAATGCACAGAAAGTACACAACGACCCGCACACCGGCCTTCACATGCCTGAAGAAGGTCTTTAGACCAAAACTATCATATCACTCAGTCTCTCTCTCTCTCTTTCTCTGTGTGTGTGTGTGTGTGTGTGTGTGTGTGTGTGTGTGTGTGTGTGTGTGTGTGTGTGTGTGTGTGTGTGTGTGTGTGTGTGTGTGTGTGTGTGTGTCTGTGTGTGACTGTGTGTGTGTGACTGTGTGTGTGTGTGACTGTGTGTGTGTGTGTGTGTGTGACTCTGTGTGTGTGTGTGTGTGTGTGTGTGTGTGTGTGTGTGTGTGTGTGTGTGACTCTGTGTGTGTGTGTGTGTGTGTGTGTGTGTGTGTGTGTGTGCGCGTGCACATGCATGCGTGTGTGTCAATGCATTCAATGAAAACATTAGACGAATAGACGTACTGTACCAAAGAGCTCCTTGTTTAAAATGTCATTCATCCTGCCAAACATTTGATGGGTACCTACCCACCCACCACCCAGTCGTTTATATTCTTCATGGAAGGTCCAGGTCTATGTACTGTTGTTAGTCTCTGTAGGTGTCACACAGGTTCCCTGCCATTTGTATAGTCGTGTTCACTTTCAGTCGAGCCCCTTCTGATTTATTTTGTTCATTCAGGCTTTCTACAGCCGCTCTGAATGGAGCGTCCATTGATGCAGTGTTTGAGTGTTTCCCAGTCATTTGTAATTCAGCTTTTCTGTCAGCGCTCTGCGGCGCCATTGGTTCCGTATAGTGGTGCTTGGAAGCTGAAAGCCCAGAAACGAAGCACAGTGCTGCATAGTAACCACGAGGGAGGGACTGATCTGTACTCTGAACACACGCTGCATCACTGATGCTCTCTCTGCTCTGTAGTGGTGGGGCCTCTCTCCTCTCTGCTGGGTCACAGCAACCATGAAGGAGTGGATACTCTGGAAAGAGGATACAATCCGCACTTTCAGTCGTATAGTAAGAAGAGTATTGTTTAATAATGGTGAGGATCCGCAGCGGCAGTGCTACCAGACAAACGCGTTTCGGCACGCAGGCCTTCGTCAGTGTCAGAATTGTCTTGGAGTGTATACTCTGCCGTGTCAAGTACTGTCATCCGCTTTTATTTTATTTTATTTTATTTACTATGTCAAATCCTATGTAACCTTTCTATCTAATCAGGTTAATCTAAAAAAAAAAAAAGAAAAGCTTCTGCAAAATACACCTGGCCAAAGAAAAAACAATTCAGACACACATAAATACAACAATATACAGCCTTCATTGAATTAGCACAGATTAGGCCTCTAGTAATTACAATTTACAATTTAGGCATTTAGCAGTCTACGCTCTTAATCCATAGCGATTTACACTAAGCAAGAACAACACGTGGTAATACATCAAATACATAGAAATAGTCATCAAGCATCATAAGCAAGTAAGAACCTAACATCCGTCTAACAGTAGAATATCTGTACAATGAAACCATGAGTATACAGTATAAAGTGCTACGTCTACATAAATTAAAGATAAAAGAGGGTTAGGGTTAGTTACACATTGACGTGAGGGCAAGATTATGTTGACAATGTTACCACTTATTGGGTCAAAACATTTACATACTGTATCTGCACAGTCCGAGCCTTTTTATCAGAACCCTATATTGTTAAAAATATATATAAAAACACTTGTAGTCTAGGGCTTCTATAAGCGTTCTGATTTGACTGCACATGTATGCGATAACCAATCTGACCCCAGCTCGCTGGGGGTAGAGTCGCTGTATATAGTAGTTACTATGTACTGGGGCTCAGGGGTAGAGTTGTATATAGTAGTTACTATGTACTGGGGCTCAGGGGTAGAGTTGTATATAGTAGTTACTATGTACTGGGGCTCAGGGGTAGAGTCTCTGTATATAGTAGTTACTATGTACTGGGGCTCAGGGGTAGAGTTGTATATAGTAGTTACTATGTACTGGGGCTCAGGGGTAGAGTTGTATATAGTAGTTACTATGTACTGGGGCTCAGGGGTAGAGTTGTATATAGTAGTTACTATGTACTGGGGCTCAGGGGTAGAGTTGTATATAGTAGTTACTATGTACTGGGGCTCAGGGGTAGAGTTGTATATAGTAGTTACTATGTACTGGGGCTCAGGGGTAGAGTCTCTGTATATAGTAGTTACTATGTACTGGGGCTCAGGGGTAGAGTTGTATATAGTAGTTACTATGTACTGGGGCTCAGGGGTAGAGTCTCTGTATATAGTAGTTACTATGTACTGGGGCTCAGGGGTAGAGTTGTATATAGTAGTTACTATGTACTGGGGCTCAGGGGTAGAGTTGTATATAGTAGTTACTATGTACTGGGGCTCAGGGGTAGAGTTGTATATAGTAGTTACTATGTACTGGGGCTCAGGGGTAGAGTTGTATATAGTAGTTACTATGTACTGGGGCTCAGGGGTAGAGTTGTATATAGTAGTTACTATGTACTGGGGCTCAGGGGTAGAGTTGTATATAGTAGTTACTATGTACTGGGGCTCAGGGGTAGAGTTGTATATAGTAGTTACTATGTACTGGGGCTCAGGGGTAGAGTTGTATATAGTAGTTACTATGTACTGGGGCTCAGGGGTAGAGTTGTATATAGTAGTTACTATGTACTGGGGCTCAGGGGTAGAGTTGTATATAGTAGTTACTATGCACTGGGGCTCAGGGGTAGAGTTGTATATAGTAGTTACTATGTACTGGGGCTCAGGGGTAGAGTTGTATATTGTAGTTACTATGTACTGGGGCTCAGGGGTAGAGTCGCTGTATATAGTAGTTACTATGTACTGGGGCTCAGGGGTAGAGTTGTATATAGTAGTTACTATGTACTGGGGCTCAGGGGTAGAGTTTTATATAGTAGTTACTATGTACTGGGGCTCAGGGGTAGAGTCGCTGGATGGCAACCGCAAGGTTGCCTGTTCGAACCCGGGCTCCCCCAGAGTTAGTGTCGAAGTGTCCTTGAGCAAGACACTGAACCCCAAATTGCATCTGACGGGATGGTTGGTGCCTTGCATGGTTTCCGCCGCCATCGGTGTATGAATGTGTGTGTGTGAATGGGTGAATTGATGCACAATCTATGTAAAGCGCCTTGGATAAAGGCGCTATATAAATGCACCCTTTACCATTTACTGCTCCGGTTGTAAACGTACTGTAAGCTCATTCATTTGAAAATGCTAGTATAATGGGCAATGTTTAGGCTGCTTACTTACCATGTGTCACTCCCATATTACTCTCTCTGCCCATTTCCTGTCTCTCTACACTGTGTATCAATAAAGACCAGAAAAGCCAAAAAATATAAATGAACCCACCTGAGATCAGATTCTACAAATGTCTTCTACATCCTGACAGTTTTCTGAAAAGGCTATGTTTCTATGTCAGTCGTTCTTCGATTTTTCAAAAATAGCAGACCTACAAGCTCGTAGCGCGCCACTCGGTGGCGCGCTATGAGCTTGTAGATCTGCTATTTTTCAATAGCTAAAGCATAACATAATGCTAACACCAAAAGGGGTTCCCGCCCAAAATGGGTTAATAATAATACAGGTGTAATGCGATGGTGAGCAACCTACGCCATTCTCTTGGCTTTTCCCCTCCCGGCTCTTCCATCTGTCTGTCTCGATGCCCCATGCCGCCTATAGAACAGACAGAACGCTCTGGTCTCTCGTTGAAACCCTTACAGCCACTATTGTTGCTCTGGTTGAACACACAGTTTGGACGCAGACGTAATACTCAGCTGTAACATAGGCCCTTAAATACAGCTGAATATGTATCGATTAGAACGTTCACGTACTGGAGGGTAATGAATGTGAATAAACAGGATGAGGAGTAGAGGAGTTTGGATGTGCGCTCCTCTGTCGTCACGCTCCATCATGCCATCACATATCGTACTATAGCCTCTCCTATGTTATGATAGCCTTCATTATGCTACAGTACCTTCATTAACACTATCTTCCATTATCCTGCCATCAACTAGATTAAGCTATATGACATTTCCTTCATGTGTTGAATGGAGGCACGCAAGGTACAGTAACTGAATAGTCCATCACTCTGTGGTGAAAATCACAAGTATGGGTGAAAGATATCTAGTCTGTTCCCATAGTGACCAGAGTTTGCAGGAGTTATGGAGTTATGTGCGATGGATCCTTGCCCTTGGGCACACCATTTGTTTTTTATCATTCCATGTTACATTTTTTAAAGGAGAAGTATGTTTGCCCACCTGAGTAATACTGAAAACAGATTATATAATAATAATAATAAAAATAATAACTAGAAATGCAAATGCCAACTTGCGCCATGCACATAAGTAGGCCAAACATGGCCTACTTGTGCGCAAGCAGAGCGCACAAGCACTGCCCTCCCAACTTGAAAATCTTATTTACGTCAACATCAACAACCAATAAGGGACCACGAGGACACGGCTACATACCTACATACCAATTAACATTGAAACATATCTAATTACGCCACCATCAACAGCCAATAGAGAGTATGCGCATGCTTAAAGTGAATGGCACATCGAGTGGCAAATCGAGTGGCAAAGCAACAGGCAAAGTGAGTTTAACATTGTTTAATGTTGTTTAATGCAATCAGATATGACTTTTCTGTGTGGATGTATGGGCTGTCAAGGCCAGAAAGTAGTTTTTTGCCACTCAGTAGGTGTTCCTGCATAACTTCCTGGTTTGATGATGATGTCACGCGCATACCCTCTATTAGGGACCACCGAGGACAGGCCTGCCCTACATACTATACATACCATACATACATACATACATACATACCATACATACATACATACCATACATACGCACAGTACTTGCACGCTCTGCTTGCGCAAGTAATAATAATAATATGTCTGACGCTCTTCTGGTGTCTGCTCTCTCTTGACAGTGTCTCTCCGAAAATGATGCCATTGCCGCCCGTGCCACCCTCCCTGTCGCCATGACAATGCCATTCAGCCCCCTCTCCAGTGACGAGGAGCAGCAAAGGATGCTGGGAAACAATCGACATCTCTATCCAGGGGCTGAGGATGAGGAAGAGGAGGAGGAGGAGGAGGAGGAGGTGGAGGAAGATGACCGCGACGAGGAAGGCGAGGACGAGCAGAACGGAGAGCTGGAGGGAGAGGAGGAAGGAGAGGACGAGGAGGTGGAGGAAGTGAGGCGGGGAGGAGGAGGCGGCGGCCTATCAGCAGGAGGCGGCCTATCGCGGGGAGGCAGGGATGAGGGGCACAGGCAATCAGGCAAAGGCGGACGAACCACAGGAGACAGACAGACACGGTCCGGAAATCCCGGGCACGCCGCGAATCCCTATTCGTCGAACCCGGGACCCGCGCACCAACAGCCAACGGCCAGTCAGATGCAGGCCCAGCAGCAGAGGAGGAGACAGACAATAGCAGACACTAAAGCGCTAGTGAAGGAGCACAGCTCCAACTCAGTGGCATCTGAGGATGCCCACATCTCCATGATGGTGTTCCGCATCGGCATCCCAGACATCAAACAAACGGTCAGTCGCTGGAGCCACCCTCCTAATACCCCTTTTGCACGCACGCACGCACGCACGCACGCACGCACGCACGCACGCACGCACGCACGCACGCACGCACGCACGCACGCACGCACGCACGCACGCACGCACGCACGCACGCACGCACGCACGCACACACACACACATTCATTATCAAGTTCACTTCACAAACTTCATGTCAAACTACCACACCACCATGTTCTTTAGTCACAGCACACTTCCCTGTAGAAAGTAAAATCCAAGCCGTTGTTATGAAATAAGTTGTTTTTAATTACCCTTTACCAAACAATTCACTCCTGCCTTTTTACTGCTGTCCACACTTTTCTGTATGGGTGATCATCAGTTCTAATCTTCAATGCATAGTGTTTTTAAGGTTTGTGCACGCACGCACGCACGCACGCACGCACGCACGCACGCACGCACGCACGCACGCACGCACGCACGCACGCACGCACGCACGCACGCACGCACGCACGCACGCACGCACGCACGCACACAATAGCATTAACAGCAAAAAAGAAAAGAGAACCTCTAAATTCTTGTCAGCAATGTGTCTGATCCTAGAAAGAGACAGACCTTCAAGGTGACCCAGCTCTCTCACACAGAACAAGTGCAAGACATAGATAAAGTGTACTGTACTGTACTGTACTGTACTGTACTGTACTGTACTGTACTGTACTGTACTGTACTGTACTGTACTGTACTGTACTGTGAAGCTCAACAGCAGCAGCGGTATTGCAGCTGTTGAGGCCTTGTACTCATGCATACGTGTGTGTGTGTGCGCGCACACACACACACACACACACACACACACACACACACACACACACACACACACACACACACACACACACACACACACACACACACACACAGAGGTTTAAATGGTGTGATAAACCTCAGCACCTTACCTGACGAAGGCCACAGAGGCCGAAACTTTTTTTTGTCCGCCTTGGTAAAATAACGTTTTTTGGGAGCTTTCAAAACGGTGTGCAGACTTATACTCTTTCTTTTGCACCCATTGTGAATTAGCCTGGGATGTGCGTGCACCACCTGACCACAATAAACCTCAGCATGACCAACCCCTGTTTTTTTCAGACTGTCCTCCGAGACGCGAGGTTACTCCGTGGTGAGATTGAGAAATAAATAATACAACAAGAGAATGACAGCTTGACACGCGCGACAGAATGCAGCCTTGTAACTAACGTGTAGGTTTTATTTTTGTAGAAGAGGCAAACTAATATTGTGTATGCCGTTTGCTTTGATTGAATAATTGATTGAACATGCACTCCGTAATATGATTTGGGTGTGTTCTAAATAAAGTGTTAGTGTTGATTATCATGTATTAATCTAATTATAGTTAACTAATACTATTACACTAAAAAGGATAAATATGAAGGGAAAATAGACCATTTTATAGTACAATAATGTTTCAAGTTTACACATACAAACAAATTACACAATAATCAACACAAACACTTTATTTTAGAACACACCCAAATCAAATCATATTCCGAAGTGCATGTTCAATCAATTATTCCACCAAAGCAAACAGTATAAACAATATTAATTTGCCTCTTCTACAAAAATGAAACGTACAAGTTATAGTTCTCTTGTATCATACCGTACTTGTATTATATCCCACCACGGAGAGTAACCTCGCATCTGACTATCCAGCATTATATCCACCTCTGAGGACAGTCAAGATGGGCAGTGTCGGTAGGCCAATCACAGGCAGGCGGGACGCAAACGAGATTCACGCGCCTAACAATAGAGCAATCATCCCCCAGGCTATGGGATTTAGTGAGCGGAGATGGATATTATCCATAACTTGTAACCACATGGGCTTGCGACCAGCAAATTACCAATATTGGTGACGTACTGTACGCTCAATCAGAGTACAGAGTGTGTTTGCCTATTAATCACCAGCGACTGTGGCTCAAGAGGTAGAGCAGGTCGTCCAATGATCCATGGGTCGGCGGTTCGAATCCCGGCTCCTCCTGTCTACATGTCGAAGTGTCCTTGGGCAAGACACTGAACCCCAAATTGCTCCCGATGTGCTGGTTGGTACCTTGCATGGCTTCCGCCGCAATCGGTGTATGAATGTGTGTGTGAATGGGTGAATGTAATGCACAATCTATGTAAAGCGCCTTGGATAAAGGCGCTATATAAATGCACCATTTTACCATTTACCACCAGAGACAAACACTGACCGCATTTGTCCTACCCACCTGTCGACCAACGACAGTACACGAGCCACCTGGAGTGCGCGCTGGACCTCAATTTGCCTATTAATGGCATTATATGAATAGTCCCTCTCTGCAGGCTATATAGATGTAGTGAGCGCTCCGACCAAATGATTACTGAGTGAGTACCTATTCATGTTTCATGTTAAATCAATCAGTACCAAAGATAAGTACCTTGGGGGGTGGGGCTGCATACTGTGCGATTGTAAAAAGGGAGAGAGACAGACAGACACACAGAGAGAGACTGTATACAAGAGGAAGCGAGAACAACGATCTGGTACCACCCACTTTTAAAACAAACATGGGTAAATTCTCCTTCCACAGCACTGCCACCCACGTGTGGAATGCCCTGACTCCCTCCCTCAAAAAATGCAAATCACTGGCGTCAGCATGCCAAAGGGAGAGGAAATGATTGCTCCTAAATGTCACTTAAGTGACATTTCAGATGCACGGAACACAGCGAATCAGGCTGGAACCCAGGCTAGATTTCTCTCCCACATTAGTCAAGTGACTACCCCCCACCTCCTTATAACCCCCTTCATTTCCCCCCAACCTGTACATATCTTTTTTTTTATTATTTTTTACTTTTTATGATGACTTGAATTGTGTTGTTATTTTTCATGTCATGATTATGTATTGAACACCCATTTTTCGGTGATCCCTTTGGACGTGTTTGACCGTACTCTGTACTGTTTACATTTCTGCCAATAAAGTAATCAATCAATCAATCAATCAATCAATCAATCAATCAATCAATCAATCAATCAATCAATCAAACTGTGACCAGACTATGAAGTTAGCAGTATGGAGTACCAAGACCAGAGAGTGATGTCAAAACCACACCCACTGGATCAACATTTTCCTCATTTTGTGTTTTTTATCACTTAATAATAATAAGAATGAGTCTGAGCATTTTGTCAGGGACAATTATGATATTTATTTATATTTGATTAGTCTGTGTTTGGAGAAAAATAATTGTGTGGTGAGTAGTGTTGGGAAAAACAAAACTATTAGGTAGGAAATCTTCACAGACTAGCATTTTTAATCAACACAAACCAGTCAGCCGATTAAACATTATTTATTTTTTGCCCATGCAAAGTTTCCTGTAGTGCTGGTTTGCAGTGTTGCCAGTTCTGCTTATTATAAGCGACTTTGGGCTAGTTTTCCTGTAAAATAGCTTACATTTTCATAGTTGCATGTTGCACGATTCTTTATTTATAAATTAGCTGATGTAATAGGGCTCAAGTGATGAAACTGGTTGCTTCTTTTGGGCTTGTTTTCATAGACCTGGTCGCTTGTTTCACTCACAGAATCTGGCAACCTCTCTGTATCCCACAACGAAAACAAAACACAACTGCTAATTTTTTTTCGGTAGCTTTGCTTTGTAGTTGATTGATTGGTATTGGAATTGAGAGTTGAGATTGAGAATATGGTATCTAGTTCACACTACATGTAGTGAGCTTTGAAACATGACGAGAAGACTAGAGATTGATTGATTGATTTATTTATTAACAGTTTGCAGAATTACAGTACATTTCAAGTACAACTCAATACAAAAACTGTTAACTGAGTGGACGACACCATAAAGCATTACACTTGGGCCCACCATTTTCAATTCATCAAAACATTTAGAGACGTACGAATATACACTTACAAAACATATGAAGGTTAAAAGGGGTGGGTGGGTCACGGGTGGGCTGGGGGATTCAGATTTTACGGGGGCCAGTTTCGAATTGCAGCCGTCCGTAGGTGCCCTTTGAGAGCGGTTTTGAAGGAGTCAAGGGATTTGCATGTCTTAATGACTGTTGGTAGGGAGTTCTACATTTTGGTGGCATAGGAGCGAAATTAATTTAGTCCCTTGTTTGTGCCGAATCTGGGTTGCACCAGTGAGGAGATCCTGTATTGGAATCTTGTTCTTTGGTTGACTTTTTTAGTTTTTTGATTACGTTGGTGGCCATTTTATCACCAGAAAGATTTGCCTCCAGGATGGAACCTAGGTAGGTAAGATCCACTCTACAGTGCATCAACGGGTTCCGATGCGTCGCAAAGGCAATATCGGCGGCAAGCGACGGGAGCTTGCTCCCGACGCTTTCAAACTGGCCGACAGCCAACCGTCTGTGCTGTCTGGAGCTGCCTTTAGATTTTGTGCAGTTTCCGGGTCAGTTATTTAGTTTGTTTGACGAAACAACTGAAAACGACTGGCTCTCTTACTGAAAGAAAAAATCCAATAAAACATATCTTGGCGGTGCTTGTATTGCGACAGGCGGCTGCCGCATAATGGCTAATCTGGGAATCCATCTGCATTTTTGTAATTTTTGCGTGCGTGCGTGCGTGCGTGCGGGCGTGCGGGCGTGCGTGCGTGCGTGCGTGCGTGCGTGCGTGTGTGCGTGCGTGTTTTGTCACAGAGCTCTGAATCTCTGAGAGATTAGTAATGGGAGATATAGGATAGCTCGAACCAGTGCTGCAGTGGTGTTCGATCCGAACTTAAACCGGGATGTCGAAGCTTCTAATACAATGCTACATTAGTCTGATGTCAGCGCTGGATATCGCTGTTGTCTCCATACATGGGGCTATAGGTTATGCCCATATATGGAGCTCTAAGTGAAAGCCTTCGTAACAGGAGATGTAGCCTAATTGTTAGGTATTTTCTGAGCCTGAGAATTGCAGTCAATTTGTAGGCACCCGGGCAGGATTTCACAGATGCCATGAAGGCCACGACCAATGTTGCCCCTCAGTTTGGCCTTCTACCCCTCAAGAAATGATGGGCCCTGAGGCCCCAGTGGCTTTGAACCCATGCTCACACCACCCCAGCTGAGTGTACTGATTGACTGATTGTCTCTCAGTCCTCAACCGTTCTTGTTAAGACGCCGTTTTTAGACGCCAGTGTCTTTTTTGAGATTCTGAATTTTAACTCTCCCCTCAAAATATTACATTGACTCTGATTCTGTGGACTTTATTTTATTCTTTTATTTGATGCCCTGACATTTGGCCTTTATGCCTTTACGCCCCACCAAAGGCCAAATGGCTGTGGCCATAAAATGATGAAATTTCAGGTCTGGTGGGCAGCTTTTAATTGTCTTACTTACTCCTTGGATACTATACGAACTATAAACTATAAAGCTGTTTATTTTTTTCGAGAATAAAGGAAGCTGGACGGGGAGGGCGATCTTTGTCGGGGCTGGGGTGGTATCTGTCATCTGGGGGGTGGGGGGAGTAGGTGGGGGCTTCTCACCAGTAAGATAATATAACCGTGGCACTGGCAACACAGACATGTGTGTGGGGAGGATGAATTGGCATAACTACTGAAATTTGTGAGGAAAAAAGGGGCGTATAAGGGGGGGGGGGGGGGGGGGTAATCAAATAATAATTGGCTATTCTAAATTTAAAAGAGAACGGGGGGAAAAAAGGAAAATGTTGGCTCGACTGGCAGAAGTTACGCTCACTCCACTCCAGAACTGCCAACTGTCCCACATTCGAGGAACTGGGCAATCTACCACTGCCTTGTGCAGTTGCCAGGCGCCATGGTCTTTCCCCCCCCCCCCCCCCCTGCTTGTTTTCTTCTCTTCTCCTCTGCAGTGCTCTGATGAGTGTCAAGTCCTAATGAATCATCACATGTGACTTGATTGTGCTGATAATTGAATTAGGAAGCATAGGGAGTTAGGGATATTCGTGTGTGTGTGTGCGTGTGCGTGTGCGTGTGCGTGTGCGTGTGCGTGTGTGTGTGTGTGTGTGTGTGTGTGTGTGCGCGCGCGGATGTTTGTGTGTGTGCGTGCCAGCCCTGGCCACATCCATTACATCACCCTAGGGACAACAGAGAATGGGAGGACAGATATGCAGAGAGAGCGAGGTAGCCTATCTATCTCTGGTATTAGGCAGATTAAAGCTGAACCTTTGTAATTGGTCAAGAGAAGACCACATTCCAGAGTGCGTCTTCGGTTCTTCATCCCATTAGCTGATGAAGTTGATGTACCACCTCTGGTAATGTAAGCGTGTGTGTGTGTGTGTGTGTGTGTGTGTGTGTGTGTGTGTGTGTGTGTGTGTGCGTGTGTGTGCGTGCGTGTGCCCAATCAGCCCATATTTAAAAGTGCTGTATACTGAGGCACTATTAATCCCCTCCTCAACACTACCTCCTCCCACGTTCTGTGTGATTTAGGCCTATTATTGATCTGTATACATTATGAGTGCATGTCACTGTTGGACCCAAACCATAATTGTGTCCAACTGTACATATTTAGCAAAAGTAGCTGATCTACAAGCTCAAACACAAGTCTTTTTTGTGTCACACTGATGAAGGCTGGATAGCTGAAACGTTTGTCCCTGTTCAAAAATGCAATACATATTTTGAACTGAAGTCTTGGTGTGTGCGACCCACTACCGTTATATATTTTATGTTTTGAACGGGTAGCGCACCTGCAGTCAGAGCGCGGTGGTCACATGAAGAGTAATTTGCTTTAAATCCAACATTAATTATTCACCACTCCCTATATTTACAGTATCGGCATCCACGGTTAAAGATACAGTTCACGGGGCACAGTCGGTAGTGCTGTCGCCTCACAGCTAGAAGGTCCTGGGTTCGATTCCCGCTGGGGACGCTGGGGGCGTGTTCTCTCTTCTGCGTCATCAGTGCCCATACCCAAGGCGGGGTTGGCGAAAGGGCCTTTCTGTGTGGAGTTTGCATGTTCTCCCCGTGTCCCCTAGGGTAGGTACCCTCACAAAAAACCTCCTGGTCTCTAAACTACCTCCCGGTCTCTAAACTACCTCCCCTTGGCCAGCCGGGGCGCCTGATGGAGGGGAAAGGAACTGGTTGGAATAACCTGTTCCTTCTACTCGCTATGTCCGGCCGGGGAAACTCCCCCCTGTCAGGTGCAAAGGTGCATGAGGTCAGTCCGCTGCCCCCCCAGGTTGGCAGAGGAAGTGTAACGCCCAGGATTACATTAGATAATTGATACTGGGTGAAAAAATGGGTTGCAAAATCGTGGGATAAAAAATATTTCATAAAAAATAAAAGAAAAAAGTTCACACGTTTAAATCTTCAGAAATAGAAATATTTTTTGTCAAGTACGTTTCTCACCCTAAAAAACCTCCATATCCGTTTCATCCGTCCGTTGCATCCGTTTTATAGTGCGTGAAACTTGGCTTTCTCTTTGCCCTCAATTACAATCCTCGGATCTATTAATTATGCAATATGCCACGCCTGTAGAATCATTAATATGCCAATCACCTGGGCACTGAGGCTTACAAAATAAGACCTGGCTGATTGGGTTATTGGTTATTAGTGTTTTGTCACCCCTCCCCCTCCCACCCACTCTCAGTTCCGGACCAGCGCTTTTCTTACCTTTTCTAATCTGATTTTATTATCCAAAAACCAGTGGTAGAGGCGAAGAAAGGCGGGCCGCAGCTCAGAGCATGCACGCTGGGTCTTTGTTGACTCGTTGTTGTTGTTGTTTTTCACAATGTACCACTCGTTCTTGGATATAATAACACCAGATTAAAGTAGAATTCCATGCTAGAAGGCTTTCTTACCTTTCTTTGTAGTTGTTACGTCCCCATCAAAGAGGTCCAGGTGTTTTTTTTGTGCAAAAACTCCTTATTGGCTATTTTCCCTACCATAAGCCCTCAATGAATTGCATTGAATTGAATGGGAATTGAATGGGGCTATGGGGTGTTGTGCTAATTCGCTTATTTCCATCGAAATAAGTAGTAAAGTGTGCCGCTTGGGATATTTCTTTACATTATGAAGAGAGGATATATACAAAAAAATAATAATTTTGAGCGATGGAAATAAGCGAATTAGCACAACACCCCATAGCCCCATTCAATTCCCATTCAATTCAATTCATTGAGGGCTTATGGTAGGGGAAATAGCCAATAAGGAGCTTTTGCACAAAATAACACCTGGACCTCTTAGGTGGGGACGTAACGACTACAAATAAAGGTAAGAAAGCCTTCTAGCATGGAATTCTCCTTTAAGGTAAGAAAAAGGTCTGGAATTCTCCTTTAAATTCAGATTTTGATTGAAAACGTTAAGAGTTTCCCTATTTCGGGACTGTCGTTAACAGGAAACGTTGAACATAGCATAGCAGATCTACAAGCCCACACAAACTTTATTTTCACGGTGTAACACTGTCATAAGTATAAAATAGAGCTTAACTTGTGGGTAATCGCTCTGTCTTTCTCTAAAGCCTTTCTTCACCCTCCCTCCCTTTAACTTCCTCGCTCCAGTGTTGGGTAATATCACTTTACAGTACCATCCCACTACATTAGGCCTGTTCTACATGTCAGCTAATTCGCCCTCAATAAACTCTAATTGCTTGTTAATTGTGTTCTAATGAGGTGAGGGAGGAACCAGAACAAAAACACAAATGTTATGAAGTGTGTGTGTGTGTGTGTGTGTGTGTGTGTGTGTGTGTGTGTGTGTGTGTGTGTGTGTGTGTGTGTGTGTGTGTGTGTGTGTGTGTGTGTGTGTGTGAGGGGGGGGGGGGGGGGGTGGTTTATAGCACGATAGTGTTGCTTGCTGAAAATAACTTGGTTGAATTCGTGTCTCACATTATTTGTCTCACATTATTTGTGTGTAAATGTGTTGTGTGTGGGTTCTGTGTTGGGTACTACGGAGTATGAATTAGGCCTGTAAAGATGCAAACAAATCTTTATACTGTACTTTAGGCCTTGAGCAGGATTGGCCTAGCCTGTGATCAATACCATTTTCGGCTTTCTGATCCGGTCGTAGCGGAAATAACTTTACACCATCAGGTGGCCGGAACAAACGACCAGAACCACCACGCACCTCCAAAATGATTCCCGTAGTTTAAAACTTGTTTCGTTTGGTATAATTGTTTCGTTTCTTTTGGTATAATAATGGTTTGGTATGTCCATGTTCTATTCTAACTCGTAGCGAGGCTGGTGAGACTAAACTAATTGATTCACATTACAGTTGGAGGCCATCGATATTGTCCGTTTCTTTTTGCTGAGGTTTGCGTGATCTGCGCAAAACCCCTTTTGGTGTTTTAAACATTATGTTATAATTTAGCTATTGAAAAATAGCAGATCTACAAGCTCATAGCGCGCCACCGAGTGGCGCGCTACGAGCTTGTAGGTCTGCTATTTTTGAAAAATCGTGAAAATATTTATTTCAGAAAACTGGAGGATTTAGAAGGATTTTTTTTAAATTTTGAGGTCAGGCCTAAATGGGTCAAATGATAAGGGACAATATCGGTGGCACCCAACTGTAACTGATTCACATTATGTGGGGAACAAAAACACACCAACACGGCTAGTTTACCAGGCTTTACCAGTTTACCAACACGAATACCAGGCTTTACCATGTTTACCAGTTTACCAACATGAATACCAGGCTTTACCAGGTTTACCAGTTTACCAACACGAATACCAGGCTTTACCAGGTTTACCAGTTTACCAACACGAATACCAGGCTTTCCTCTGTGGTGAAAAGGCTGGTGACGCGAGGTTAGGATTGGCCTGACAATTGACAACGCAATGTTCTCTCTTTCTCTTACTCTCACAGTCCCCAAACTATGTCTCTCTCTCGCATGCACCGACGCACGCACGCACGCACGCACGCACGCACGCACGCACGCACGCACGCACGCACGCACGCACGCACGCACGCACGCACGCACGCACGCACGCACGCACGCACGCACGCACGCACGCACGCACGCACGCACGCACGCACGCACACACACACACACACACACACACACACACACACACACACACACACACACACACACACACACACACACACACACACACACACACACACACACACACTCCTCTCTCTCTCTGTCTCTAGACACTCACTGCCTTTAGTGGAATTCCACTCACTACACAGACACTTGTCAAGCACTCAGAGAACACATTGACTTTGACCACCATACACTGGCTTCTCGGGGTGCTTCAGAGGTAGAATGCTAATGAAAGTGTATAACAAAAAAGGTGACGAGGGACTGAGATAAGAGAGATGGAGCCATACTGTAGGAAGAGGTGGAAGAGAGGAAAGTTCGAGGGAGATATGGGGGGAGGGAGAATGGAGAGAGCATGAGAACGTGACAGTTTAACAGAAAGAGGAAGTGAGGATCTTTGATAGGAGAGGTGGGAGGGTCTGTGGTTCGAAATGTATAAAGAAAGAGTCCTCATCCTCTTTGTGAATTGGCAAGATTAGGGGGAGAGAGAGGTAGAGAGAGGAGTAGGGAAATGGGAGTGGCTGTAAGAGACAGAGAGAGAGAGAGACTTATAGAAAGTAAGAAATGAAGGATAAAGGTGTGGACTTAAATGACGTGAGACAGAAAGAGAGAGAGGAGGGGATATTTCCCCATAGATCTCGTTAAAGGCCTCTAGTCTCATTGCACTTATTGGCCTGCAGAAAATGGCCAGAGGAATGGACGGAAGGATGGGCAGAGAGGGCGATTCTCTAACTTCTTGTTCATGAAAGACAGTGTTGTAGGAGTAAGATGGAGACAGTATGCTGATGATGGACATGGTAAAATACAACGATTAGAATAGGCAGGAGTGGACATGAGGGGGAGAGTGTGATCACAGATTGCAGAACCGAGACAATTTTCTGTCCGTATTATCATGATGATGACACAAAGGAGATGGAGATGGAGATGGACACAAAAAAAGAAATGATGTCCCTCCCCTTTTCTTCATTTTGATTTTAAATGACCGGCCATTACAGAGCAGTGTGGGAGCAGTGCTTAGCAGCTGTCATTACAGTAGTATGAACGAGAGAGCTTTCCCTCAACATATGAGACCAGAATCAGAATTACGTATAGCTTTATTGTCTGGTGGGTGAAATTCTTTCTTTTTTCCGTTTGTTACATCATATTGTAGTTTCTGCGAGAAGAGAGAGCATAGAGGTAGAGTCAGAGCCCGAGAGATAAGAAGAGAAAAATAATAACCCACGATAGAAACGGGTCAAACTAGAAAAATGTGCACAGGTCTCCACCAGGCCAGGTAGTAGAAGTCAAAATAGTCAATCAGGATGAAATATGAGAAATCGGACAGGTCTGTCTTGATCACATGACTATTGAGATAGTGTGTACCGATTTGCGTGATGTTTGGACAAAATCTATAAGAGTAATAGCAACAAAATGTGTTTATCAAAAGTGGGCCTAATGGCGGTGAAGTTTCACGGCAAGCCGACATTCATGATTTGAACAGACCACCCCTGCAAACTTTAGAGTGGATCGGATCTGTCTTGATCACATGACTATTAGGATAATGTGTATCGATTTGTGAGGACAAAATCTGTAGGTGGAATAGCACAAAATGTGTTTTGCAAAAACCGGCCTGTTGGTGGCGAATAACAGTACAAACTAACTAACTAATAACAGTAATGTGAAAAGGCTGTCATTTCTTCTTCTGCCTAGTCGGAATGTGTGTGCAAATTTGAACGGCCATCGGACGCTACGTTCATGACTTTTTTGTTCAAAACGAGCCACTCCTGCAAACTTTAGATGCCAATCTTAGCCAATCAAGATGGAATATGATGGCGCTATAAATAGCATGTTAGTTAGTTTAATAATAGTAAGTTTGTTTATTTTTGTAATTGTAAAGCATCCTTGGGTGTTTGAAAGGCTCTAGTTATTATTAAGGAAGGGTAAAACCCACAAATCCACCTCAAGACCCAC
>NC_136795.1:35731815-35751815 GCF_951216825.1 Electrona antarctica
AATTATTATGCAATGTTGCTATTTGCTAGTTATAGGCATAATGTCATATAGCCTTTTTTATTTTATTTTTTACAATTTCTAAAAGGGAGTGTGAATTCTGCAGAGTGAGCTGTAGATTCACTAATGTCTCCATATCTATACCGAGGTTGTGTGCAGTTTCCTCATTAAACCAGGACCAGTGAATACATTAGAATTCCTTTAATGTTGTGTAGGCTATATTCGTGACCCTGTGTGGTGTCTTGCTTCATGATATTCTATGCACAGTCACACCCCTTTCCCTGCCTTCAGTCAAACAGGAGGGCAGTTTCCACACTTGTAAAACGTGAAAGAACTTGAGCATACGATGAAATGCCTGCTGTCCCCATTAAGTGTTCCCTCTTTCTGTCCTCTTTCCGCTGTAGTTCCGATACAAGACCAGGGTCTACAAACAGACCAATCTAGATGAGAAACAGCTGGCTAAACTGCACACCAAGGTATCAGCTCTCATTTTCCACCAGCATCTCTCTAGTTTCTGTCCCAGTGGTGAGTTGCAGATTGAGGTCATGCAGTAATAGTGCATTGGTGCAATGTGATTAGCATGTGCGTACATGCGTGTGTGCGTGTGTGCGTGTGTGTGTGCGTGCGTGCGTGCGCGTGTGCGTGTGCGTGTGCGTGTGTGTGTGTGTGTGTGAGAGAGAGAGAGAGAGAATGAGCGCACACATGTGTGCCCATATATAAACAGTAAGATCCTCAGTGTTAATGTTATCCATTTATAACTTACATTTATAATATAAACATGTATAACAGTGTAACGAAATGGACACTTTTTTCTTTTTTACTTTTTTTTCATTTTGTTACATTTGCACACTCACAAAGGGGCATGAAACCCTGAAGTGATGTTGTAGTTTGTTTTGGTGTACAGGTTGAAACCAGCAGAAGGGTCAGTACAGTACAGGGCATGCAGACCATACAGCAGCTCTAATACAGTCCATGCTGTGCTGAACTTATATTAGCACAGCGTCCCAGACAGAGCTCTGTAACGCAGCGTTCTCTCCCCATGCTCCTCCCGCAGGCCAGCCTCAAGAAGTTCATGGACTACATCCAAACCACTTCTGTGGACAAGATGGGGAAGTTCTTAGACAAGGGTCTGGATCCCAACTACCAGGACGCAGATACTGGCGGTGAGGCCCCCTGACCTGACCTGACCTGACCTGACCTGACCTGACCTGACCTGACCTGACAGATGCCTCGCAGAGAGAACTGTCGACTGTCCAATGGCTTTTCTGTTGTCGTTTGGCTTTCACTGCATCCGTCTGTCCATTCAGCCCTAAAATGCATCTCTAATTCATCGACCCGTGTCGGAAGCGAGCGGTCTAGAAGATGGTCTGTACAGTATGTTTGTCTGTTTGTTTGTCCGGGACTAATCTCGCAAAGCGCTCGTCACACACTGGCCACAGCCTCCAGGACCTCCGAGATCCACATGGGAGCTATGCCGTTATTAGAGCCCTGTCAGTGTGGTCACTGTGCAGCTCTCAACTCTCCAGATGAGCCCTGCTCTGCCTCTGACTCACTCATAGCATATGGCTCTATATTTAGGATTCAGCTGACCAGTCCCTTCTCCTCCATTGTAAAATTAATCTAACTCTGAGATTATAGAAACGTAATAACTATTGTAACCCGTAATGGTTATAATCCAGAGTTATAAATGGATGAATGAAGGATTTTACTGTGTACACCATAGATTTGTGTATTGTGTACACAGCCTGTAACAACTTTGTGACCTATGACCTATGAATTCCATTATTCACACTATCCCAAAAATACAAAAACCACACACACCACCTATTCCTGGACACCATTCTATGTTGTGCTAACACTTTGTCAAAGAGCTAAGCGTGTGGAGTTCACTGTGTATGCAGCTTTTCCTCCTGGTGGTGTTGGGAGGTGGCAGACGGCTCACTTTTACAGCTTGCATGTGCTCTGTGTGCCAGTCCAGTCACTCCGGGACCATGTGTCAAAACACAGCGCAGCCTGTCACTGGGGGTGTGAAGTGCACTTGCCACTTACTAACACTAGGTGGTAACATTGGGCTCCGTATCCTCCACCTAAGAACCAAGTGAAGGCTGGCGCTGCTATAGTGGTGGGCCAGCCAGGAGTCAGGACACTCAGTGGTTGGGGTGGAAATGTTGCAAGCTTTCTTCCTTGGGCCCTTGGCTGACACAGGCCCATTTCCTCATAGTTTACACACACACACACAGGTTTTACTGTATTGGTCCAATGTAATATAGGCTGCCATGGGAATGATGGGATCCAGAGTTTTAAGACACTCCTCACACTGCTCTGTCTGTCTGTCTGTCTGTGTGTCTGTCCTGTCTGTCTGTCTGTCTGTCTGTCTGTCTGTCTGTCTGTCTGTCTGTCTGTCTGTCTGTCTGTCCGACCAATCAATCAATCAATCAATCAATCAATCAATCAATCAATCAATCAATCAATCAATCAATCAATCAATCAGTTTTATCTGGAAGTCTGAACCTTTCTGTGCCCCTGAAGGCTGACCCTGCTGTGTTTGTCCCCTCCAGAGACCCCCCTGTCCCTGGCGGTGCAGTGTGAGGTCGGGGCAGGGGAATCCATCAGGGTCCTGGTGCAGAACGGGGCTCACATTGACTTCCGGGCCAAGGATGGACTCACACCCCTCCACAAGTCCGTACGCAGCCACGCCCACGCCGCTCTGCTGGTAAACGTCAAGATGTGTTATTGTCACGGTGCTTTACTGTATCGATGAATTGAATGTAAAGCAATAAAAATACGATGAAAATAAGTTGACAAAAAAATAATTACGAGCGGTCGCTTTACAGCAGTTTATGTTATGTTCAGCGCAGTTTTGGTGAACGTTTATGAATCTGAATAAGAATGTGTGCGTTCGTGCGTGCGTGTGTGCGTGCATGTATGTGTGCAAGGGTGTGAGGAGGTAATCTCTAGACGCTGGTTCAGATGAATGGTAAACAGTGGTTTATATCTGGTAAGTAATGCTATAATGTGTGTGTTGTAATGTAGATCATTACAGCAAACACGGAGCACAGAGAACTCCAATTAAAGTGAAAACTGGGCACGTGAAGGTAAAGTGCTGAGGAAGCTGCTGTGTTCTCCCTGCAGGCCCTGCTGACTCTGGGTGCGTCACCAGACTATAAGGACCGCCGCGGGCTGACGCCGCTCTACCACACTGTGCTGACAGGGGGCGACACCTCCTGCTGTGAGACGCTGCTATACCACCGCGCCAAGGTGGGCGTAAGGGACGAGAACGGCTGGGACGAGACTCATCAGGTAGGCTTCTCTCTCTCTCTCTCTACTCTCTCTCTCTCTCGCTCTCTCTCGGCATGACTGTTTGACAAAATAAGATGAGAAATGCAATACAGATTTAGTCATCACAGTCCCACATTAGATTGCATTATTGCTGCACTGCTTATATGCCTTCGATATGGAACATTAGCCACTTCTACCCTCTATTCTTTGTCAAACGGACCTGAGATCCAACTGTACTGCTGTGCCGCTTTCATCCATCCACAGCAAATGTCTTCACCGATCTACAAGCTCTCAACACTGCGCAATGCGACATGTTGTAAGCTTGTAGATCTGCTGTTTTGGGAAAAGGCCCCCCCCCCCCCTAATACTAGGCATGTGAGGTTCAAGTGGTTAAGAAAATCTGTACTGTCTGACAGATATACTGTAACTAACTGCCGCAAGATAAGTGGAGGCTATAGAGGACATTTTGATGGCTACCTCTGTGTGTTAATATTGCATGTGTGTGTTCTCCTATATGCAGCCATTGTGTATCTGTACGTCAGCCTACTGTATTATCTATGTCAAGAAGAAAACATTCATGTCGTGTGAAACACTCGCAACCGTCTCCCCCCCAACCCAGTAAAGCCTGATTTATACTTAGTCGTACGACGGTGTATAAATTAAGCGTAACTCTTCACGCCATGTTTGACCTGTCTCACTCATCACCGCTCCTCCTCCCCCCCCTCCCCCCTCCCCCTCACACACCCCCCATCCTGCCTCTTATCCATCTTGTATCTCAGGGATATGACTGAAGAGGGGGAGCACAGACCGACAGACTCACAGGTACCACTTTCTCTGCCCCCTTCACCTCATCCTCCTCTTCATCGCCACATCAGCAGCATGCCCACTCCTTTGTCATAACACTTGTCTTGCAACATCCATCCCTGTTTTTTTGAGTGCCTCAAGCTGGGATGCATTTGTGTACGCAATAGGATTCACTCCAAGACTCGCAGCTGGGTTCCAATCAGTCTCACAGTTGGACTCAGACTTGAACTTAAACGTGAACTTACTTTAAAAACACATAAATGGGGTCTTTACACTCATAGGCTTACTTGGATAATGGGTGTTGATGCAAATGTATATTATTGCTGTGCGTGCGTGCGTGCGCGCGTGCGTGCGTGCGTGTGTGCGTGTGTGCGTGCGTGTGTGTGTGTGTGTGTGTGTGTGTGTGTGTGTGTGTGTGTGTGTAAAATTGCATACATAATATACTGCAATAACAATAACGTCTTGTATCTGAACTCTATTTTCTTTATTCTCTTCTCAGCCTCTCATGTTGGAGGTGGTGTTAATTAACTCAAGTGCCAATTTATAACTGCCACCCTTCTTCTTGCCACCTCTATCTCTTTTCTTCTCCTCCTCTTCCTCCTCTGCATCCTCTGTCTCCTCCTCTGTCTCCTCTGTCTCCTCTGTCTCCTCCTCTGTCTCCTCCTCCTCCTCTGTCTCCTCCTCCTCCTCTGTCTCCTCCTCTTCCTCCTCTGCATCCTCTGTCTCCTCCTCCTCCTCTGTCTCCTCCTCCTCCTCTGTCTCCTCCTCCTCCTCTGTCTCCTCCTCTTCCTCCTCTGCATCCTCTGTCTCCTCCTCCTCCTCTGTCTCCTCCTCCTCCTCTGTCTCCTCCTCTTCCTCCTCTGCATCCTCTGTCTCCTCCTCCTCCTCTGTCTCCTCCTCCTCTGTCTCCTCCTCCTCTGTCTCTTCCTCTGTCTCCTCCTCCTCCTCTGTCTCCTCCTCCTCCTCTGTCTCCTCCTCTTCCTCCTCTGCATCCTCTGTCTCCTCCTCCTCTGTCTCCTCCTCCTCCTCTGTCTCCTCCTCCTCCTCTGTCTCCTCCTCTTCCTCCTCTGCATCCTCTGTCTCCCACATAAATCATTTCTCTCTTTATTTATAAATAACTCCATCGTTCACCATTATACCATTCTCTATCGCTTCTTTCAAACAAATGTGTTCTACATCTGCTCTGCTCCTTTCTTTCTTTCTTTCTTTCTTTCTTTCTTTCTTTCTTTCTTTCTTTCCTTCCATCCCTCCACCATGGTCTGTTAACCCCAGGCATGTCAGAATGGGAACTCGCAGCATCTGGAACATCTTCTGTTCTACGGGGCGGACTCCACCTCCCAGAATGCCTCTGGAAATACTGCCTTGCACGTCTGTGCTTTATACAACAAGGTAGATGTGGTCAAATCATATCAGTACCAACAATTACAATCACAACAGTGACTCTATCAGCACCTCATATACAATAATATGTAAGACTTAGCTATACTGTATATGCTTTCAGATACTGTATGCTTTCATTCCACAAGTGCTATGTGTCCATTTTTTGGAAAAGATACCTTGTCTGAAATGTATCAGATAAAAAAAAGACACAAGGAAAATGTTTTACTCCAATATTAAACAATTTAAGTTGGTGTAATTTCTTTTGAATGGCAGATTGACATAATGCACGGACATTCACATGCATAATATTTAAATGTAATATTTAAACCAAGTTCACATGAGGGTTTTAATTACACGTTTATTATTTTACCATTCTCTTTCATGCAGGAAAGCTGTGTACGAATTCTACTATACAGGGGAGCCAATAAAGACACAAAGAATAATAGTGGGCAGACACCCTTTCAGGTAATTATATAACTATATAACTATACAGGGGAGCCAATAAAGACACAAAGAATAATAGTGGGCAGACACCCTTTCAGGTAATTATATAACTATATAACTATACAGGGGAGCCAATAAAGACACAAAGAATAATAGTGGGCAGACACCCTTTCAGGTAATTGCTGAACGCATGGCCAGGGTAATTATGCGTGTTCGTTGGTTGTTTAGTGTCTTATTAAGTTAACGTAGCAGAAAGTGCCGGGCCTAATTTCACTTTAAACCGTTCAGGCCTGACGTCGAAATTAAAAAAAATATGTTTTCTAAATCATGACAATCTTCTGAAAGATTTGAGGCACATTTTAACCATTTTTCAAAAATAGCAGACCTACAAGTTCATAGCGCTCATAGCTTGTAGATCTGCTATTTTTCCACAGCTAAATTATAACATAATGTACAGTATGTACCCACCAAAAGGGGTTCCCGCTCAAAATGGGTTAAACCGTTATTGTGCTGTGATGCACACTGGGTCCCAGTTGGGAGAATTGTGCATAACCCCATAATCTGAATACATTAAGTCTGTCAGTGCAGAAAAGCCACCTGAGACAGTCTCAGCTGTGTGTGCGTGCGTGCGTGCGCGCGTGCGTGCGTGTCAGAGAGAGAGAGAGAGCGTAGAAAAATACTTGGTTGTGTGCTCGCATAGTGCATGTTGGAAATGCATGGGCCCAAAGCATTGTGTGCATTCATTTGTCATAACATGTGTCATAACTATGGTTTCACTGAAGCTCTCGTATGTTGTATCCAGGTGGCTGTGATGTCTGGCCATTTTGAGCTGGGAGAGATTATCAAAAACCACCGTGATACAGATGTTGGTAAGTTGTCTAGTCTTCATATTTGGGTATTTGATAAATCACAGATAGAACAGTCGGCCAGCACTGCAGAGGCCCAGGTTTGTTTCTCAGTAGCGGTGCCTTCGACTTGGTCAGGTGCTCCTACAAACGTTGGTGTAAAGTAACTACAGTAAATACATGTACTTTAGTACAATATTGAGGTGTTTGTACTTTACAGTATTTCCAATATCCAATAATTTTACTTTGACTACATCTCAGATCCAAACATTGTACATTTACTCCACTACATTTATTTGTAAACGTACTACTGGTCTGGTAGTTACTTTGTAGATTTTGATCCTTATTACAAAACCACTTCAGCTCTATATACATTTTGGCCATTTGAATTTGAAGTGCCGATCTACAAGTTCACAATGCGCCGCGATGGGGCACATTGTTTGTTTTTTCAAAAGATTTTTTTATACATTTGAAAACTTGAAATGGGACATTCTGCATAATGAGCACTTTCTACTTTTGGTACATTATGTACATTTTGATGCCAATACTTTTGTACTTTTACTGGCACCACTCAACAATGGGAGTACGTTTCCCTCCACTGCCAACAAACAGGATTGCCAGTGTTTGCTGGTTTGAAGCTGCCAGCACATTGTGTCCTTGTCGCTGCACTGTAGTGACTCTACTGGCTGGTCAGCTATAGGAGGGGATCTGCGGTAGTGTTGTTCTGTAGTGACTCTACTGGCTGGTCAGCTATAGGAGGGGATCTGCAGTAGTGTTGTTCTGTAGTGACTCTACTGGCTGGTCAGCTATAGGAGGGGATCTGCGGTAGTGTTGTTCTGTAGTGACTCTACTGGCTGGTCAGCTATAGGAGGGGATCTGCGGTAGTGTTGTTCTGTAGTGACTCTACTGGCTGGTCAGCTATAGGAGGGGATCTGCGGTAGTGTTGTTCTGTAGTGACTCTACTGGCTGGTCAGCTATAGGAGGGGATCTGCGGTAGTGTTGTTCTGTAGTGACTCTACTGGCTGGTCAGCTATAGGAGGGGATCTGCGGTAGTGTTGTTCTACTGTAGTGACTCTACTGGCTGGTCAGCTATAGGAGGGGATCTGCGGTAGTGTTGTTCTACTGTAGTGACTCTACTGGCTGGTCAGCTATAGGAGGGGATCTGCGGTAGTGTTGTTCTTGACAGCACATTTTGATTTTAGTTTTAGTCATACAGTAAGTCTCTTGCATAGTTTTCATTTAGTTTTAGTCACATTTTACTCACCGGGAATGTTTAATGTTAGCCTAGTTTTAATTGACTAAATGTCACAAGATTTTAGTCAACTAAATCTGCAGTTGATTTAGTCGACTAAAATGTATTTTGGCGGGCCTTGATGGCATTGTAATGGCTGATTTTACACTTTCTGAAAATAGCCGCTAATAGCTTGTAGATCTGCTATTTTCAGCATACAACCAAGCATAAAATAATATTGTTCTACTGGATCTCTTCTCCACTAGTCCCTCGTTAACATTTCAGTCTAGTTTTTATTTGTTGACTAAATTGTCAATATATTTAGTCATAGTTTTAGTGTGATTCTTGTAATGCTGTTTAATGTACGTAATATCCGTTTAAGCGTTCAATGCAAGGAACTGCATTCATGATTAATCGAAATGATCATTTTGATTGAATGCAAAGTGCCCTGAAAGGGCTCTATACACAATTATGTTATTATATTAACATAGTCAAGCAACTGAATTGAACAAAATAGCATGTTCTGCTGTTTCTTGGCGCATGAAGCATACAGGCTCTCCGAAATCCATAGCAAAAGCAAATTCCGTACAGGGAAAACGCATCAGATCACAGATAATACCATGCCCGCTTGTAACCGGTCTGGTTAGAGCAGTGCATGGTTCGCAAGCTTTTTTGTCTGTTGCATTGCACCCCTTCAGCTGTTTTGCCATGCTGAAAGTACCCCCTCACTCATGCGTTTTGACAATTCTCTTAAATTAGTTTCATTACTATCCAACAATATTAATGGACATGTCATGGATCTGACGGGTCACTGTGTGGTTTGATAATGGAACTATCGTAGTTTAGTACATTGGCTGCTTTCTTGTCAATCATAGTTTCAGCCAAAACTAAGGCTGCAGGGAGAATGAGAGCAACAGCAACTGGACTTCTGAGCCATTTATCCATGTTTGCTTGCACTGGTTAGGGGCAGATTTGACAAAGGATTTATTGGTTTCAACATGCCTAATTGTGACCTCCTCACATAGCGTAATAGGTGACATTGACAACTGCAGGGGAACTAGTTGTGGTGTTGCACAAATACCATTTTAGCAAAGGTCTTTTGAAACGGATGTACTGTCATATTTATATTTTCATATAATTTTGGGAATACATTGTAAAAATCCCCAATCTTTCCATGTAACCCCTGCAGCTGCTTAAGTACCCCCAGGGGTACACCAGGTTGGTATGGGAACCACTTTAGAATCCTACATTGTGTAGCTAACTAGCTAGCCGGCTAAATAAACGTCAAGACAGGTGATAATCTAGCTTGGCTGCTGGGCGCAATTCATGTTATGCACCAGTCTAGGGGCCTGATACACAACATGAAAATATGACGCTCCCGTCTTCCCCAACTCCCAAGCAGCCACTCAAACAAAGGGTTAAGGGTGTAAAGGAAACTATATATTTTATTTATTAACAGAATAGGAACAATTTAAGGTGAGTTTCATAAAGTAAAATCAAAAGCAAAGGGTTTCAAGGCAACTGAGATTGAATGTTGAAATAAATCAAAAAGAACTAAACCAAAATAATATCTTACCTAACGAAAACCTTAACATAAACAGAACTTAAAGGAAACAGAACTCAAATTCACTTAACTCAAAACAGACAGCAAAGCAAACAAAATCATATTAACTAAACATAACAAAATACGGGCGGTGGCCGGTTGGGTGCTGAGGGGGACAGGTCTGTCCCCCCTGCGTGCTGCACTCTCTTCTGCTCCTCTCTTATATAGAGAATGGCCAACATCACTAGCCACTCCGGATGGCTGTAGGACTCAGGACTGTTCCCCACCAATCGCCCGAAAGTCTCCCCTCCAATGGATGGCTGGCCACACCTGTTCTGCATCCATTCCCAGTCACACCCATACTCACGGTGTCATCTATGTACATCTGGCACGTTGCACACGCACACCACTTCATTCCAGGACCAAAATCATATCACAGAATACGACCCCAGTCGTAACACCCCCCCTTCCCAAGAATCTAGCACTCCCCTATAGTGCTCAATCCTCGCAAGGTTAACCCACTTAAAACCCTCTTGATAATGCATCTGCCATTACATTCTCAGTACCTTTTTGTGGCAAATCTCCAGATTGAAATCCTGCAATGCAATAGACCAACGCATTAACCTCTGATTAGAGTTTCGCAGCCTCAAGTCCTCTCTGTCGCCGCGCCTGCCTTGTTGATATGAATAGCCTACTGTTGGCTTAGGAATAGCCTACACACTGTTGTAGCCACTGGGACCTCTGTTGGCTTAGGAATAGCCTACACACTGTTGTAGCCACTGGGACCTCTGTTGGTTTAGGAATAGCCTACACACTGTTGTAGCTACTGGGACCTCTGTTGGTTTAGGAATAGCCTACACACTGTTGTAGCCACTGGGACCTCTGTTGGTTTAGGAATAGCCTACACACTGTTGTAGCCACTGGGACCTCTGTTGGTTTAGGAATAGCCTACACACTGTTGTAGCTACTGGGACCTCTGTTGGTTTAGGAATAGCCTACACACTGTTGTAGCTACTGGGACCTCTGTTGGTTTAGGAATAGCCTACACACTGTTGTAGCCACTGGGACCTCTGTTGGTTTAGGAATAGCCTACACACTGTTGTAGCCACTGGGACCTCTGTTGGTTTAGGAATAGCCTACACACTGTTGTAGCTACTGGGACCTCTGTTGGTTTAGGAATAGCCTACACACTGTTGTAGCCACTGGGACCTCTGTGGGCTTAGGAATAGCCTACACACTGTTGTAGCTACTGGGACCTCTGTTGGCTTAGGAATAGCCTACACACTGTTGTAGCTACTGGGACCTCTGTTGGTTTAGGAATAGCCTACACACTGTTGTAGCTACTGGGACCTCTGTTGGCTTAGGAATAGCCTACACACTGTTGTAGCCACTGGGACCTCTGTTGGCTTAGGAATAGCCTACACACTGTTGTTGCCACTGGGACCTCTGTTGGTTTAGGAATAGCCTACACACTGTTGTTGCTACTGGGACCTCTGTTGGTTTAGGAATAGCCTACACACTGTTGTAGCCACTGGGACCTCTGTTGGTTTAGGAATAGCCTACACACTGTTGTTGCTACTGGGACCTCTGTTGGCTTAGGAATAGCCTACACACTGTTGTAGCTACTGGGACCTCTGTTGGTTTAGGAATAGCCTACACACTGTTGTTGCTACTGGGACCTCTGTTGGTTTAGGAATAGCCTACACACTGTTGTTGCTACTGGGACCTCTGTTGGTTTAGGAATAGCCTACACACTGTTGTAGCCACTGGGACCTCTGTTGGCTTAGGAATAGCCTACACACTGTTGTAGCCACTGGGACCTCTGTTGGTTTAGGAATAGCCTACACACTGTTGTAGCCACTGGGACCTCTGTTGGTTTAGGAATAGCCTACACACTGTTGTAGCTACTGGGACCTCTGTTGGTTTAGGAATAGCCTACACACTGTTGTAGCTACTGGGACCTCTGTTGGTTTAGGAATAGCCTACACACTGTTGTTGCTACTGGGACCTCTGTTGCAGGGGGAGTCGGCAGTGCCTAAATGAGGAGGAAAAAAAGAAAAGCCACAGTTGAAAAAACAAAACCTGTACACGTTACAATATATTATATCCAGTGGTGGAAAAAGTACTCGCCTTTTCTACTTAAGTAAAGCATCAATACTGCAATGTAGAACTACTCCGTTACAAGTATAAGTCCGGAATTCAAAATAAGTATTGGTATCAAAATGTACTTAAAGTACTCATTATGCAGAATATGTCCCATTTCAAGTGTTCAAATGCATTTTAGCAAAAGGCCGATGCACACCTCAAGGCTATTGACAGGTGCGTAGGGCAATAAAGCATACTTAAAAGGGTATCTTTGAAAAACAAAGAAGGGTCCCGCACACTGTCAGAAAACTTCAATCCAATCCAATTCAAAAGATACCCTTTTAAGTTTAAATGCATACATTTTTTGAAAATGGCAGATCTGCAAGCTCACAATGCACATCACAACACATTGTGAGCTTGTAGATCGGCTATTTAAATGGCTGAAATGTATATAAGGCTGAAGTGGTTAATGTATGTTTTGAATCATAATCGAAATCTACACTAAGTAACTAGTATAGTAAGTTTTAAAATAAATGTACTGAGTAATAGTACAATATTTGCCTCTGAGATGTAGTGGAGTACAAGTAAAAGTATATAATAGTATTTCCAAATATAATTGGAAATACTCAAGTAAAGTCAGCTTAGTCAGGCTCCTCCTGTCCACATGTCGAAGTGTCCTTGGGCAAGACACTGAACCCTACATTGCCTCCAATGAGTCGGTCCGTGCTAGCTTGCCACCATTGGTGTGTGAATGTGGGAAGTGAGGACGCTGGTGTCGACTGTTCACCTCCCAATGTATGAATGAATGAACCATTGTAAAGCGCTATAAAAATGCACTTCATTATAAAGTACAAATACCTCAAAATTGTACTTAAGTACAGCACTTAAGTAAATGTACTTGGTTATACGTAATTAGTTACTTTCCACCACTGATTGTGTCCTCAATAGAAACCTTTCACTTCAAATCGGTGTCATTTTGAAAATCTATCTGTGCCACCTCTCTCTCCTCCCCTCCCAGTGCCCTTTGTGGAATCACCAAAGTATGCTCCTCAGAGGCGGGAGACGGCACGGAACTTGGCCCTGCCACACCCTCACCCCTTCCTGCGGGCCAACAGTGATAACAGTATGAATCTACCGGAGTGGATGGCAGCGCCCAATGCCCCAGGCTCCAACATTGTCTCTGTGCAGGTAGAGGACACTCTGTCACCAGCCTACGATACACTATACTGAATGGAACACATGTCTAGACATGTTCTCTCTTCTTCTTCTTTCCCCATCCTCTCTTTACACCCTCTCTATCTCTCCCTTTTCTCTCTCCCTCCCTCTCTGCTCAATGTTCCAGGGTTTCAAGCACACCGGTACCCTACGCAGCTCCAGTAGCCCCCGAGGGGCACGGACTCGCTCTCCCTCCCGAGGGAGAGTGGGGGACAAGGAGGACAGGAGCCGGCAGAGTAGGAGGCAGGCGTAAGTGCAGAAGGGAACATTAAAGATGATCCGCGAGGAGCATGATCCCATGAGGAGAGATCGAGCCTCTCACTTTTAGCTAGTGAATAATCAGTTCACATTAGCTGGTGTCAGGGTCCCTTGTGCTTTTATACAGTAGAGTAGAGTAGATCAATGTCATTGAGGCTGGTATAATTCAAACTAGAGTCTTAACCCTCATTTATATTGTGTGTCGCTCACTGAAAATACAATTCAGCCGTGGCAACATTGCAGGCATTGAAATCTTGTACTCACTAACAGTTTAAACAAAATACAATTACTAGTAGATAAAAAATAAACAGTAATAATACGCATAAAAGCAGTACAAATAGCATATATTGTATATTGTACAGTATCTGCAGTCGTAAAAAATAATTGGGTGTTATTTTCACCAAGCAATGTGGTCGTACGACAATAATTGATGATCTTATGTCATGCCCCCTCAGACCCGCCCCTGTAAACCCCCCCGCTGCACCGGCGCAAGCAGGCCAGCGGAGGCGCCTGTACAGCGCCGTGCCCGGGCGCATTTTCGTGGCTACCCGTTCACACTCCGCCCAGGGAGACCGGGAGATCAGCTTCAACAAGGGCGACAGGGTCAAAGGTGTGTGCTTCTGGCTTGCCGCACATGCGCACACGCGCGCACGCTTGTGTGTGTGTGTGTGTGTGTGTGTGTGTGTGTGCCTGTGTGTGTAGGAGCATATATTTTGTCTCTAATGTGAATTAAAGGTGTCTTGTCTTGCCTCGCTGCCAGTCCAGCGAGTAAACTCAGTCAATGTCAGGTCATTACTGACCAGGGCCACGTCCTGGCCCAGTGTCCAGTGTCTTCATCTGTGAGTGTATCAGTCTGCAAAATGGACATGTCCCGATGTGAGTGTAAGGTCCCTATTATGTGTTTGTATTCAATGTCTGCAGGTATGAATATGTGTGTGTTTGTGAGTGAGTCTAAGGTGTCTCCAGGTATGTATGCCTTGGTGAGTATGTAGGGGTTTGCATGTTTGTCTAGTCCGTTTGAGTGCGTGTCCACATTATTATTTGTCTTATTTTCTTGTCCGTTCACGTTTCTTGGTTTTCTGTGTCATTTCTTGCTGTGTTGTTCTATGGAGACTGTGTGCGTCATTCACTGACCGTGCAACTCTCCTCTGCCCCCCCCTGCAGTGCTGAGTGTGGGCGAGGGCGGCTTCTGGGAGGGGACAGTGAGGGGACGAACTGGTTGGTTCCCCTCCGAATGTGTGGAGGAAGTGGCACCTCGTCAGGACAGTCGATCAGGTGAGCGCACGCACACACGCACGCACGCACGCACGCACGCACGCACGCACGCACGCACGCACGCACGCACGAACACACACACGCACGCCCCATCACATACATTAACACATCCTACCTAATTGGTCCTGACCACACTCAGCATCACTTTTGCAGAACCAAGGAGAAGACTATATACGACAACATTTCTGGGTGAGAGTTGAAACTTAACGACTCGTCTGCCTGAACGTTGATCTAGTGCACTATAGCGTCTAAAGACAGTCTGACCATGACTTGCTGGATGCCAGCTGTAACATATTCTGTCTGCATAGCCCGGCGCCAAGGAATATCACCACACTGACACTGTCTGCTATAGAGTCTTATAGCACCGGATTAGCAACTTAACAGTATTAGCCTGCCCTAACGGTATAGACTGAGCATGGACCATAAAGGAAACAAGCCCCCTGGGGATTTTTGTGTTCTCATTTTAGAATAACCTTTGACTCTACAACCTGACTGTATTGTTAACAAAGCTGCTATTAAAGTATTCAATCAATCAATCAATCAATCAATCAATCAATCAATCAATCAAAACATAGTCTTTATTGTAACCTGCTGATGTCTCTCTGGTGGTGTGTTTTCAGAGAGCCGCGGGGAGAGAGCCAAGAGATTGTTTCGCCATTACACTGTGGGATCTTACGACAGCTTTGACGCGCCCAGGTAAGAGTGACACCGTCGCGTCGCTACTGTATTTATCCACCACTGTTGTTGCGTTTCCACAGAGATCCGCAGAGATCCCTCTTGCAGACGTTTTGCTCAACGTGCATGATTTCCTTCAGCAGCGTGTTGCTTTACGTTCACAATAGTTCACACATACCTTAGTTTGCACCTACCTGGGAGCTGGGGGTCTCCTTATTAACCACTTTAGGCCTGACGTCGAAATAAAAAAAAAGTCTTCTGAAAGAATATATATTCAAAGATTTGTGCCGCATTATCATGATTTTTCAAAAATAGCAGGCCTACAAGCTTGTAGCGCGCCACTCGGTGGCGCGCTATGAGCTTGTAGATCTGCTATTTTTCAATAGCTAAAGTATAACATAATGCTTAGTTAAAACACCAAAAGGGCACCCCGATTTTGGGCATGTCATTATAGGCAAAGAAGAAATCATTCATTTTCAAAAACCAAGTGGTTAATTGTGGCCGTAGTGGCCAGTGAGCAGCTCTCCTGGAGCAGTCGGTGGTTAAATGCCCTGCTCCTGGGAGCATCAGTGGCAGCCTTTGAGGGAGGGCAAGGTATCACTCACAGTTTCCCCGCTGTATGCCGGATCAGAACTAGATATCATCCTGTCACCAGCCGGCTTTTTGTAATTTTTAGACTACAGCCACCGTAAGCTTAAAATGAAATGAGGTGTGTGTGTGTGTGTGTGTGTGTGTGTGTGTGTGTGTGTGTGTGTGTGTGTGTGTGTGTGTGTGTGTGTGTGTGTGTGTGTGTGTGTGTGTGTGTGTGTGTGTGTGTGTGTGTGTGTGTGTGTGTGTGTGTGTGTGTGTGTTTTTAGAGTTTTATTAGGATCCCCATTAGCTGGTGCATAGCAGCAGCTAATCTTCCTGGGGTCCACACAGAACATAAAAACATGACATTCGACATGAATGACATTACAGGACAAAGATATATAAATGTGTGTGTGTGTGTGTGTGTGTGTGTGTGTGTGCTGCACGGGATTCCTTCTCGAAATAACACATGTCCTGGGCTAGGTGATTCATGTGCTTGGCACGGTGATTCATATGTTGTGGTACAGTGGTACTGCTCTGGACTCGTTTATATGTTTCATATGTTGTGGTATACAGTGGTACTGCTCTGGACTTGTTTGATTTGATATCCGGTGAGTGATTCATGCCGTGAACATCATAGTAAAAGGGACTTTTACCACTTAATGCTGGCAGGTTTGTCGTGCCAATGCAAGTGCTTGACATTTCAACTGTGCAAAGATCTCCTGTACCAAAGTAGGACTGTGTGATGATTTTTCCTAGGTAATGACCGATTTAATATTGTACAGTCACATTGAAGGTGAGGCTCTTATGGATCAGGGCCCACTTGAAAACCTCGAAAGCATTCGTGACTACTTTAACACTGCAATTGTGCGTTTGCAGAGAAATTTGTGTTCCGGATTGGATTAGTGGAACTATCATTATGTGCGTATTTATCGATGATCTCAATGAAAACTCAAAATTGTAAATAAAATTAAGGTGACATTATTTTAACAAATTCTTTGTTATATTTTTTTATAGTTAAAATCTTAGTGTTTTGAGTTTTCACAATTATTTGGGAGCCCACTTAACAATATCCTCACGGGCCACCAGTGGGCTCTGGAGCCACAGGTAGATTTAATCATGCCTCCCGTTGTTGTCGATCGCCGTTAGAGTGTTTTGGCTACATTTAGCTGCTCCAGCCACATCCGGTATAACTTCCGGTCCGTCGGTAAAAGTGCTCCGTTGCTATAAATCGCTTGGGCGCTATGATTTAATGGATTAAATAACCCTGGGCAATCGGAGTGTTTTTATGTATGTTTTATTTTTTATAATAATCAAAATCTACAAAGTACCTAGTAACTAAAGTTTTCAAATAAATGTAGTGGAGTAAAAGTACAACATTTGGATCCGAGATGTAGTGGAGACTGTGGAGTAGAAGTAAATGTATTGGAAATTCCCAAGTAAACTAGAAATACCTCAAAATTGTACTTAAGTACAATACTTATTGTAAGTAAACGTTACTTTCCGCCACTGCTTCTAGGTGGGCTGAAGTTGTCATCGATGGTGATGGTGATCCTGGACAGTTACTTTTGGTGACTAATTCTGAACCCCGCATCAGTTGTTGTGGTGTTATGCAATGCACTCACCACACTACTCTCCTACACAAAGAAAGTAAGAAACAATTCCCTTTGAACAGAATGATACTGTATATGCAGCGCATGCTGCACCATCAGGCTGTCCAGAGGCAATATTTACAAAGACTCTTAGAATAGAATCCCAGGCACAAACCCATCATTTATAATATTTTCATATGGACCGGCGACTAGTCCATTGGTTCCCGAACCTTTCCAGCGTCCCCGCCGGAAATTCAAACTTACAAGAGAATCCATTATGAATTATGCCTTTATTATCAGACAGAGACAGTAAGCACGGAGTGAGAGCAGGGAAGTGGCACGCAGCAAATGGTCTGGCTGGCCAGGAATCACACCAGGGACTCGCTGTCAAGCATTTGAGCCCACGTGCTACGCGCCCTATCCACTTTTTCAGATGCTTAGATTCAATGGTCTCTCAATAATCTAACAACAAAATGGTTTGAATGAGTGTTGAACCTTCCTCTTGACATGTCCTCTTCTCCATCAGTATTTTGGGGTTATTCATAAATGGCTTTCTAGATAGAGGGATACCCAATAAAATCCTCTGTGTTCATTCATTTATCCATTTGTAAGCGAGTGTACAGATGTAACCAAAGGCTTTCATTTCGCTTTAATTTGATTTAATGTGTACACTCTGAGAGTGTGGACTATGCTGTGGGTATGCATTAGCACATGGTCTGAGCTCCCTTGGTGCTGTCTGTGGACACAGTGTGGCAAGTCTTCTGTATTGACTCTGGAGTGGAACTCCTTCTAATTAGCTTTGTATAATATAATGTCATTCACTTTAATGTAATGCATTTGCATTACGACGTCGAGAGAGGGACTCGCTTTGAGGCAAACTCATTCTAGTGTCCGGGGCTTATTGGTCTGCGTAAAGACAGAATTATTTACATAGAAATAAACACATTATAAATCACATGTATTATTTACACACAATCCTGCCTTTCGCCTCCCTTTCTCTCTGTCTGTCACTCCATCTCTCTGCCTTTCTCTCTCTCTTTTTACGTCTCCCATTCATCCATTACTCCCTCTCTGTTGCCCTCCATATGCCTGTGTTAGTCTGTCTGTCTCTCTCTTTCTTTCTGTCTCATACTGCCATTAATTATTTACATGCCTTTCATCAACAGTGACATTTCATGCAAGCAGCTGACTCTACCATGTAAAATCAGACCTGTTCGCGCATGCACGCACGCACGCACGCACGCACACACGCACGCACGCACGCACGCACGCACGCACGCACACACACACACACACACACACACACACACACACACACACACACACACACACACACACACACACACACACACACACACCGTGAATAATTAACAAGTGGAATGCTACTTACCCAGAGCCAGGAGTGTTTGTTTGGCCAGGCATCCATCCATTGCTGACTCAGTGACGCCTTCACACATAGGCCTGCTTTCAGAGACTTTAGCGTTCAGTCTATTATCTCAGCTATTCTCTAGTGTCCCTCTTTCATTCCTCTATATTTGCCACATCTCTGGACCATCTCTCTCCATCCCTCTGTCCATCCCTCACTTTCCATTCATCACCGTATCACTAACCCCCTGTACTTTTTTTAATTTTCTCTCTATCACCCTCTCTCCCCTGTGGAGTCTCCATCTGGAGGTCAGACAGTGAAGGGCACTCTAGAGGGAGAGATGGATGGAGATGGAAAGAGAGATGGTTTTATTTATGCCTTTTGAAATATGGAGCCCAGTGAGAGAGACACGGTTAGTTTCTCAGAGGAAACGACGAGTCATCTGTTTGTTGTGTGAATTAACAGGCCTCTTCTCCTCAACTCTGATCTCACGCCCTGCTTTAGACTCAACATCGGCTATTACAGCCAGACGTTGTTTGTAGCTCTTGATCACTTTGATTTAAGCTCAGCCTTTTCTGTAAGGCCTCGGCACCAGGCACAAGCACTGTACATTGGTTGGTTGGCAGTGCCCGAGCACCTTCCCAATTGCCTTAATTGCCTTAATATGCCTAGATCATTTCTCTGATGTATTTCCCTCTTGTGAACGGCAGTTGCTCTCTGCCCTGCTCTCATTCAATACAAAGGCTATAGGCGAGTTCCTTTTGTTGACAGGGTCCCTCATTGATTGACCTCCTTGTTTTTGGACATGCCTATAGCATTGTCTGTCCCATGCATGTCGTGGTTATATATAGGCATCTTAATGGATTAATCCGTCAAAATTCTATAAATCTATAAATCATTGCAGTCCATACAGTAGTTGTAAGCAATATGCAGTGTAACTGAGTCTTCTCTGGTTTCTAAAGGTGCTAATGATGTGAAGCCTATGGAGCTATAGTTGAGGCAGACTATTTAAACCTCCCTGCTTACCTGCTTGTGTGCTCCCACCGCCACCTCTGTTTCTATATGAGGGGGTGGTATATCTACAGTATGTCTATTTGCAATATTAGTTTCTTTTTTTAATGTTTTTTTTTTTTGGCTTTCGCCTTTATTTTATATTTGTTATGGAGGGACAGACAGTAGGCTGACAGGAAATGGGGAGAGAGATGGGGGGAAGACATGCAGTAAAGGCCGTCGGGATCGGGAGTCGAACCTACGGAACACTGCCAGACTGGATTACCAGCCAAGGTGCCTGGACCACTGAGCCATGGCCCAGGCCCAATATTAGTTTTTAACTAGAAAAGTCGCAATTTTTGAAAAATTGCAAAGTGTGGTTGCTGCAGTCGCTTACATAGGCCCCTCCCTAATTTGAAATGTTCTATAACGCTTGAATAGTTTGGTCTTC